>NC_136483.1:134517136-134769636 GCF_053919585.1 Euprymna scolopes | reverse complement strand
AGTGAATTAAATAGAAATAAGCTTGGAGTTGAAAAAATAGTAAATTAATAGCAAAAAATTTTGGGTTTGTGATCAATACTGAATTAATAGTAAATAAGTTTGGGGTTGAGAAAATAGTAAATAAATAGCATATAGAATTGCGTTTGAGATTAATAGTAAACTATTAGTAAGTTTGGGTTTAAGAACAATAGTAAATTAATAGCAAAATATTTTGGGTATGAGATTAAGAGTGAATTAATAGAAAATAAGTCTTATTAAAGATGCAGCTTGGCATCTCTTTAGGAACGTGTATTTTTCGGTTTGTTTGTCACGGGAAATTTTGAAATATCACCTCGTGCGATGTGTTAAAATTAGAAATAAAAATTGAAGATGCGTCAATGCAGCTGATGCATATTATTCCCACGATCCGGACTACTGTTCTTGTGATTGTTATTTTAACACCCTTTCGATCGATGTAACCTCAGGCGTTCTTAAGCTGCATCTTGTTGATCTCGGAAATCTTTTGTATAATTTGTATTTATCGGACTACTGTTCTCATCTTGAGTGTTATTCTTGCAACGTTTTGATCGATGTAACGTCCGACCTTCTTCGGGTGTATCTTACCGAACTCTGTAGTGTTTCTGTCGAACTCGCAAATTTGAACAGAATATCGTTCACAAGGACCCGTGGCGCAGTTGTTAGAGTACATGGAAAATTTAACTGTTAAAGTGATATTCACCTGAAGGTTGAAGGTTCACTTCTCAATGAGGGCGACCGAAAAATATAATTGCGATTAACTTACGACCTCTAACCAATCATGGCTGACGGAACAAGAGCATACTATTCCCGTGAATTAAATATAGGATTCCGTTCGAATTTCTGCCCGAATTCTCGAGTTTGAAAGAAAAATACCCGAGTTGAACAAGATACACCTGAAGAAGGTTGGAGGTTACATCGACCGAAACTTTGTGAAAAATCACACTCAAGATGAGAACGGTAGTCTGATGAATCAAAATAATACGGATAACAAATCCTCATCTCAAAAATTCAGAAACATTGGAAAACATTTCTGTAGAACTCGGTAATCTGCATTGAATTTCAGACGGAACACTTTATTTAATCTATAGCATAGAATGTTTTTTTTTCTTCTGTCAGCCATGACTCTGTAGAAATCCTAAAACATTCGCAAAAATATTTTGAGTGTCACTCGCACTGATGATGATGATATATATATATATATATATATATATATATATATTTATTTATCTGTACAACCTTAATATTTATTGCTATACATTAGTGTGTATTACTTCAAATTACTATAAAATATACTCCTTGGATATTACATCGACGGAAACGTTGCGAAAATAAGATTCAGGGTGAGCACAGTAGTCCGAATAAATCAAATAAAACGATTTATCAATCCTCGGTCAAAATTTCAGAAACATCACGTAGGTTTTGTACAGCAGTCCGTCATATCTAAATTTCTTATATGATTTTCATGGCTAATCGCGCAGACTGGACGGGCGCATTTTACAAACACATATTCTTTTTGCGTCATCGTTAAAATCACGCTATCTAGGTCATCGAGACCCGGATACATCATACGATTCCAGAAAGAGGCTGCTGTTTCTGCTTGCAATCATCATGTGCATCTTGTGACACTCCGATCTTTATCCCGCATCCCCCCCCTCTTCTGAGGCGGATCTGACCTGCCCACTCTGGTTCACTCAAACCCACACCGATGCTAAATCTGTTGATATACGAGCAAGATTAAATATACGGACGGCCATCTTCGGCGGATCATGAAATTAGAGATGTGTGGGTTTTTTTTTTCGACGGAGTTCGTCATAAGTTCCTATTAAATAAATGATGAGTTTATAATAATATCGAAAAGGGAATTATCAAGAATTACTGAACATCGATATCTTTCTGATCAAATCTTCCAAATAATTCGGAAGATTTTGTTATTAGCGATTTCAAAGACTATTCTCCGTTCATGATATACGACCAAAACATCAAAATACCCATAAAATATGACGAGGCCAGGTAGTAGAGATCGAATTGTATTACCATATCACGCAATAATTCCCGCGCCTGACATAAAGATGACGCACTATATACACAAACTATATGATTTTTATAAAGTATTAACCTTCAAATGGCACGCGCAAATTTGATTCAACTAGTATTATTATTTTACTAATTAATTATCATTTAAAACATTATTTAATGTTTAAAGTGGAGATATTTGTGAGAATTTTATAAACAATGGAAGAATTCGAATTTCGTATGTTAATAAAGTATTGCTTTCTCAAGCGAATATACTGTCAAAGTAAAATTTAATGAGTGTTATCTGGAATCTTCGCCATTCGAGAAAACGGTTTATATGGTATGCCGACATTACACGGAACAACGAAATTCTTTTCTTGAGAAAATATATAATTCTGTTGATTATACTTTTTACAGTGGACCCCAAAAAATTATTTTGGGGATTCTAACAGCTCCATACCTAGAAAACGAGTCTATAAAACCTAATATGAGACAAGACGAGGAAAGTGACAAACATAGTTGAAGTCAATGTCCGTAATTATTCTAGCTTAGACATAACTAAGCGAGAGAAGATACGAAAAGAAAGGTTTAAAAGAGAGTCACCAATCGGATAGGTCCTGAACTGTCAGCTAAACTTCAGCCTCTGTCACACCGACGAAATGTTGCATCCCTCTGCCTATTCTATAAGTACTTTAACGGTAAATGCTATGACGAACTGCAAGTACTTGTGTCCCCTCGACGTAGGTGCCCCCGACAGATCCGACAGGCAGCTAAAACCCACCCCCTCACAGTAGAGACCCCTAGATGCAAGAGAGCCTTCTACTCCAGTAGTTTCTTCCCCAGAACAGCTAGACTTTGGAATTCCCTTCCGGGTCCCTGCGTCCCAACTGTACTGACATGCAGAAGTTCAAGTGTAGCGTGAACCGATATCTTGATGTCCAACTTCCTACACAGTACCACTGATGCTTATGTCCCTGATAATAGCCCCCTACAACAAAGTGGCAATGTGCCTTGCTTGGGGTGAAAATGCGATAAAAATATAAAAGACTGGAATGTTAAGAATATCTCCACCATTCTTATCATTAAAATAGGCACCGAACTCATCAAAATAAAGTTCAAAAACTATCTAGAGAATATACTCAATGATTAAAGTACAAATGAGTTCCAAATAATTGTGCTTAATGCGATAGTTTGAACTTGAAAATATGTCTAAAGATGTCTGAGCTTAATTCTCTGATTAAGTAGGTATATGGTTGTTTACCGGCAGAAGGCGCTATCTCAGCAACAATTTAAAAAAAATGAGAAAGTCAATGGAGAAACTTCGTTTTTGTATTTTAATAAAATGTTTGTTTCCTGTAAATCTACTTATTTTTGGTCCATCAACAAAAGAAGGGTGAATCTGCAAATTCACCCTTGTCTGTTCGTCTGTTCGTCTGTCCGCACTTTTCTCAATAACTACGCGTTGGAATTTTTTTTTAATTTTTACACAAACATTAAACGTAATATGAGTAAAAAAAGTAACAGAACGGATTTTCCGGGAAAAATCCAGTTGCTCCCCTAGGGGTGCCTTTCGGGTTTACATGGCTAAAATTGACAATTTTGGCTTATTAAAAAGAATATTGATGCCTTAAATTTTGACAAAACTTTCTGAAAAATGTAACTAACTGATTTCTATATAATTTCGTTTGTCTTTACTTCGCGATAACTCTTGGGTGTGCCCCGGGGCGGGGGGGGCTGTTTTAGGGCTAACAAAAACACTCCATTTTCGGGACTATTTTATCATATTGTCAAAAAAAAATTTGTGTATGTTTATTTAGCAGTTTTGCATGGTGCTGAACAGAAATTTAAATATGTTAAAGTCTCGTGGAGTTTTGAGGCTAAATGGGGGAAGGGGCGAATGATGGACTCAGTCATTACTTTTTTTTGCATGGTGCAGAACTATAATTTACACATGACAGGGCCTAAAACTGCACCGCTTGTTAATTTTCACCAGGATTATGCGCCCCTGGGGAATTTTGAAACAAATTGGTGATAGGGGGGCAAATGCTGGACTTAGTCATTTTTTATACCTCGTTCACTGTGCATCCATGGGGTCCAATGCATGCTTCACTTGTTCAATATGAAAATGTTTCATATTAACAACATTTGAAGACTCCAACTACATATCTATCCATCTTCTCTCTCTCACACACACACACACACACACACACACACACACACACACACACACACACATATATATATATATATATATATATATATATGTATATATATATATATATATGTATGTATTTGGATTTTACCGTCATTGGATAATTTACCTTTCACCAGACTATCCAGACTATCCATTCACGTGTAATCACCTTTTTCTTCGCCATATTCCCTCTGCTTCACTTTTTGTTATCAAGTAAGATCTTTGACTTAATTGCAGTTCCATCAAATACTTTTGTATGCAAAATCCGATCCCGCATTTTGCTAATTCCTCTGATTAGAAGGAAAGTATTTCTTTGAAACTCCGCGGATTAAGGACTATCCACTTATCAAGTGTTTCCTTTCCAGATTAAATATGTTTTAACTCTTTTTCAAAGTGTTTTTAACATGTTTTATTAACTATTTGTTTTTATACTAGCAGTTCAGCCCGGCTTTGCTCGGGCCTAATGTACTCTTCATAACCTGCCCTACGTGTGAATACACTTTATGTAAGTTTTCAAATGTTTAGGCTTAAATTTGTCTGAATAATTTCGGAGAGACAGCAGAGGTAATTTTTTTATTAACTTTGACCACAATTTTGAACACTTAACATTTATTATTTTGGTCTCAAATCAAAATACAAAGTTTTACCCATGCCCAAGTCATCTACATCTAAAATTTAAAGTGTTAAACCCCAAAATGGCAGAGGAATTTGGTAGAATCTGCCAAGGGCAATTCTTCAACTTTGACCTTTTAGCAGTCAAATTTCGCCCCAAAATTGATTAAAATGCTTGCCGCATGTCTGAATACGCATTATGTATAAATTTCAAATGTTTAGACCTAAAATTGGCTGAGTAGTTTTCTAGAAACCGCAAAGGTCAAATCTTTTGAAATTTTATCCCTTGGCACCTGAAATTTTTTACCCCAACCGATTACAAAACTTGCCTTTCTCTGAATACCCTTTATGTAAAATTTCAAATGTTTAGACCAAAAATTGACTGAGTAATTTGGTAGAGACCGCAGAAATCATTTTTTTTTTTAAATTTTGACCCCAATTCTGACCCCTTAACTTGTTTTGGGTTCAAAGAAAATGAAAAGGTTTGAGCCATGTCCAAGTAACCTACGTTTAAAATTTCAAGTATTTAGACTCAAAATTGGTTTAGGAGTTGTCAAAGATCAGAGAGTGTTGATCTTTGACCTCTTAACAGCGAAATTTCTGGCTAAAAACCGATTAAAAATTTTTCCCCAAATTTCAATACCTCTTAAGTCAAATCCCGACTCTCTAGACCGAAAATTGACAGAGTTATTTTGTAGGGAAATGTACACAGACACACGCACACAGGCATACATACATTTCACTTATATATATATATATATATATATATATATATATATATATATATATATATATATATATATATATATATATATATATATATATATAGAGTTTAGTTTCCTAGAAGTACATCCAATGAAACAACATGTGTCTACCAAAATATTGTGTAATCACCCACGTTGGGGGATTACGTCTTCAGGCCAAGAATTACCGTCGAAAGTGATATTTCCACCAAATACATTTTCCTATTTCGTTTATCAAGTTAGAATGCAACCTGGGTGGGAGTCATAAAAAACGGTAAGAGGACGAGTGAGGTCTTTGAAGATAATAAACATCTTTTTCATTTCCCTTATGCCCATCCAACCTAACTTTTGGTTTTTATGGCATATGGTATTTGAGAATTTAGTTTTCTTGTCTTGGAGTCTGTAAGTTAAGAACCTTAGCTATGGTCAACTAAGTACTGACCGGTGCCTTTTAATCTACACCAACCCACATATACACGCAACACACATACAACAGACACATACACAGACACCGCCACACACAAACACACTCACATTAATACATATATTCGAAAGCTAATCCATGCTGTACGCTTTTTTATTCACAGCACACGTACTGAAACTAAACAATAACTCTAAAACTACGCAGGAATAAAGTTAAAAATTACATTAAGGTAAATAAAAAAAACAACAAAAAATAAATAAAATTAAATAAAAATAAAAAAAAATTAAATTAAATTAAAAGAAATAAACAAAAAAAAATATGATTAAACATAAAACACGAAAGTTATCTAAACCCCACATGTACATATATACATATAGCAATACACTTATAAATGCCTACACTTTGCTACACCCGCGCATATATACACACACATTACAGACATACAGAGACAAATAATGGCATTTTTCTTTACTTCTGTAGCGTGGTAACCCGTTCGTATATGCAATATTATGCTACTACACTCCAGACGGGTGAAGAATTAATCCCCCAACGTGGCTGATTATAGAAACATGTATGCACATATGTAGCCATTAATGTGTGTATAAATAAAATTAATATACCTGCTCTGTTCACTCATTGAGCACTATTTTGGTAGACACATGTTGTTTTATTGGATGTATTTCTTGGAAACTAAACTCTACTGGCTATATATAAATGCTCCTGCATAGTTGAGCACTTTACTTCGTGTCTTCATAAAACACAAAAATGGAAAGGATTAACTTCGCTACGTCACTAAAGAACATCCCCACACCAAATACCAAGGATTATTTACTAAAATTAATAATGAAAAGTGATTATTTACTCAAAAGGATGAAATGGAAAGCTACCTTTTTTCTACTGGATAAAGATGATAACACCAAAAAAGAGAGATATGGATTTAAAAGCATAAAATCACCACCAGTAATCCCACAGTTAGTGCTATTCGAGAAAGACCTCTATTCGCTAATTAGAAATTTAGAATTCCACAAAACTAAAAATCAATTAAAAAAAAAACTCGACAATATTGTAAAGGAAATCAACGAATCACAACATATCCTTGTTAAGGCGGATAAGACCAGAAACTTTTATAAATTAGACAAGAAGAAATATAATGACCTAGTCCAGGAGAATTTGAAAAAGACTATCACAAGGTAAAAAATAGCAACGTAATTGATTTGATAAATAAGGACAGTAAAAAAATCACGGATGAATTACAAAGCAATGATAGAGTAAATAAGCTTAGAGGAAACGAAGCGTATATCCTTTTAAAGAATCATAAACCTAGCTTAAACACAAAACCAACAACAAGATTGATTAACCCAACCAGACCCGAAATTAGAAAGATTAGTAAAAGAATATTAGAGAAAATCAATCCAGAATTAAAACGGCAATTCAACCTGAACCTATGGATAAATACGGCAGATCCGGTAAAATGGTTTCTTAACATTGCCAACAAGAAAAAATGTGCCTTCGTGCAATTTGACATTATGGATTACTACCCGTCAATCACAAAGGATCTCTTTGGAAAGGCAATTGAATTTGCTAAGACCTATACCAATGTCTCCGATGAGGATTTGGATATTATTATGAAATGCCGCACAACTGTCCTTGTCTATAACGGAGAACAATGGGCAAAAAATGGGCAAAACGACTTTTTCGGGGTATCAATGGGATCGCTGGACTCTGCAGAGGCAACAGATCTCGTTGGACTTTATATCATTTATAATTTTACAAAAGGTAATATTATTGATAGAAGGGACATGGGCTTATATCGTGATGATGGGCTGATAATAGTGAAGAATGCTACAAGTGTTAAATGTGATCAGATTAGGAGAGCAATCCATAGGGACATGAAATATTTTGGCCTAAAAGTAGAAGTTAATGCTAACTTCAAACAGGTTAATTCCCTTGACGTTACTTTAGATCTGGATTCGAATACTTATAAACCATATATGAAGGATAATGCTAATCCTATTTATATACACCCGCAGTCTAACCATCCACCATCCATTATTAAACATATACCGTTATCTATTGAAAGTAGAATAAGTAACAATTCATCTAATGAAGTAACTTTCAATAATTGCAAAGCTATTTATAATACAGCGCTTAAAAATAGTGGGTATAAGGACATAGAGATAAAATATAAAGTTACTAACGCTAGCACAAATGGATCTAGAAATCGTGGTAGGAAAATTATTTGGTTCACACCCCCCTTTAATATTATGTTGAAAACAAAACTTGGTACAAAATTTTTACAACTTATTAACAAGCATTTCCCACCAAATAATATATTACATAAAATATTTAATAAAAATACATTAAAATTAAGTTATAGCTGTAGTGATAACTTAGAAAGGATTATAAAAAAAGCATAATGGAAGAATTTTAAAGACGACTAATAGAGAAGGTGAAAATACTAGTGCAAACACTGCGGTGAATAAATGTAACTGTAAAAAGCCTGAGGAATGCCCAATAAAAAATTAATGTCTGACCTCATCAGTGGTATACCAAGCTAGGATATTCCCGGTAGGGACGAAAGATTCTACATAGGGAGTACCCAAATGACTTTCAAAAATAGATTCAATGGACACACACGCTCGATGAGTAATCAAACATATGAAAAGGACACTTCCTTATCGTTATATTACTGGAAATTAGTTAGAGAAAATAAAACACCTAGTATAGAATGGAAGATAATTAGGAGGTCCAATACTTGCCACTCATTGATCTCACCATGTCCATTATGCTTATCAGAAAAACTTGAGTTAACCAGGTTTAAAGACAGAGAAAAATTATTAAATATTAAACAAGAAACTGCTATATCCTGCAAACATTTCAGAATACACGCACTTGAAGAACTCTAAATTAGTAGACTAGCACAACAATAAGTACAACTAACCACCATCAAATAACCCCCCCACAAAGAGGATAAGTGAGGTCGCAACTATAATCGTACCCATATGGGTTACGTAAGTAGCTTAATATTCTACTTCATCGAGCAGTTATAATATTACTAACCGAAATAAGTCCTGTATGAAGGTATATTTGAACCAAACGAGTAATAGATTGTTTTCGGGGAACCTCGTAATAATGTATGCATATGGATATTTTTGGGTGTGTGCACGTATGGATATAAGATCTTTATTTACCCAGGTAGGAAAATTAATTTATAAAAAAATAAATGAAGAAATAAATAGATGAATAAAGAAATGAAGGGTGAATGAAAGAAAAGGGGATAAGGAAATTAGGGTGAATAAACAAAGATGAAGGTAAGTACTACAATATATAAGCTTGTATACTCGGTTTGTATAACCTAAATACTCTGAATTCTGTCATGTGTTATTATATATTATTATTGTATCGTGATACATCTTATGTATATCTGCCTTACCATCGAAAGAGTGTTTGCTTAATATGAGGATAGGCATATCAACTTCATGCTGAATTCAATATAAATCTTTACGTAGTATAAATTTTTACGGAAAAAAGCCTACAACTTAGGAAAATGTAACAAGCGGGTGGGGCCATGAAATATAACTATGCGTGTGGAGTTTGATGGAAAAAGGGAATTTATATAGTAAATGTATTCATGTCTGTTTCTACTTTAGATGTATCATTTGGTGGCAGGGTTCATGTATATATGTATATGTCTATATTTGTGTGAGTATGTATGTATAAGTGTATTTTATGTATGCATGTATGTTTGTATATTAATATATATGTGTATCTATATATCTGTGTGTATGTTTGTATATGGATGTATTTGTATGTGTGTATGTATGTAGATGTATGTATATCCATGTACATTTCTGAACTATTAGAATAGGCTGTCTCGTATATGATTGTTGTAACAATATTACAAGAATGTATGGATACGTATATGTATATATATATATAAATGTGTGTATATATATATATATATATATATATATATGTATGTACGTGTGTATGGGTGTGTGTTTATATATATATATAAACCCGTCTGGAGTGTAGTCGCATACTATTGCATATACGAACGGGTTACCACGCTACAGAAGTAAAGAAAAATGCCATTATTTGTCTCTGTATGTCTGTAATGTGTGTGTATATATGCGCGGGTGTAGCAAAGTGTAGGCATTTATAAGTGTATTGATATATGTATATGTGTACATGAGGGGTTTAGATAACTTTCGTGTTTTATTTTTAATCATATTTTGTTTGTTTATTTGTTTAAATTTAATTTTATTTTTTTTATTTTTATTTAATTTTATTTATTTTTTGTTGTTTTTTTATTTACCTTAATGTAATTTTTAACTTTATTCCTGCGTAGTTTTAGAGTTATTGTCTAGTTTCAGTACGTGTGTTGTGAATAAAAAAAAGCGTACAGCATGGATTCGCTTTGGAATATATGTATTAATGTGAGCGTGTGTGTGTGTGGCGGTGTCTGTGTATGTGTCTGTTGTATGTGTGTTGCGTGTATATGTGGATTGGTGTAGATTAAAAGGCACCGGTCAGTACTTAGTTGACCATAGCTAAGGTTCTTAACTTACAGACTCCAAGACAAGAAAACTAAATTCTCAAGTACCTTATGTTAGTTAGGTTGGATGGGCATAAGGGAAATGAAAAAGATGTTTATTATCTACAAAGACCTCACTCGTCCTCTTACCGTTTTTTATGACTCCCACCCAGGTTTCATTCTAACTTGATAAACGAAATAGGAAAATGTATTTGGTGGAAATATCACTTTCGACGGTAATTCTTGGCCTGAAGACGTAATCCCTCAACGTGGGTGATTACAGAAACATGTATGCACATACGTAGCCATTAATGTTTGTATAAATAAAATTAATATATATATATATATATATATATATATATATATAAGTAAAAATGTGTGTGTAGGAGGACACTTCTCAAATTACATACTCAACGAATTTTTATCTTTAGAATTGAAATTTGGTATGTATGGTATTCAGACATGTGGAAATCTGTTTAATAGATTTTCATCGGTTGCTAAGTTTTTAATTTTTATCTGTTTTTCAACTGTTTCACGACTGTGCATGCGCTAATCGTTCACATCAATGAGGTTTGAACACACTTTTGAAAAATCATGTCAAGCTGGCCCAACGCTTATCGCACTTGACTCACTGTCTTTAAGTTTTAGTTTTGATCACAGGTCGACTTATTTTTACTTACAACAATAAAATGTTCAGAAAAAAAAAACATAGTACTCGCATGCATATGTTTCAGTTTCTTTATTTTACTTTATTTTTTTTTTTTTAGGATTTTACGTTACGTTTTATACCAGGCGACGCTGGGTACATCATCTAGTGTATATATCTATAAAAGTGAGAGTGTGTGTGTGAGGACAATTCTCAATGTATATACTAAATGATTTTTTTATCCACAGATATTTGGTATATAGGGAATTCAGACATGTCGAAAACTTTTTCATCGGGTTTACCCCCAAAAATGGCTGCTAAGGGCTTAAAATTGCTACGTACGGGTCGTCGGTTTTTTTATCTATTTTTCAACAGTTTCACGAATGCGCATGCGTGGATGGTCACATGGCAAATTCCTTAGATTTCAAGAATAAGTACGTTTGAAAACAATTCTTAAAGATCGTATCAAGCCAGCCTAACAGTTATCGTAATTGACTCATTGTCTTTTGGTTGTGGGTTCAATCTCAGCACGAGTATTTTTTTATACTTACAAGAATTGAACTGTTTAGACAACAACAAAATGGTGCATGCACATATCTCAGTTTCTGCATGAATTATATTTACGCATATTTTACAACCGGGCAACGATGGGCAGCCTGCGATTATTTATATAAAAGTGATGATTTGTATGTGTGTGTGTGTGTGTGTGTGTGTGTGCGAACACTTCGCAACCTATATACTCAACAATGTTTTTATCTTCAAACTTGAAATCTGGTATACTGGTATTTAAACATGTGAAGAAATGTATGTCGGTTTGCATCCAGAAAAAAGTTCTGATAAAGGGTCTGAATTAAAACATCGGTACTTGGGGGGGGGGGTCATTTGATTTTTATATATTTTCCAACTGTTGCAAGACTGCGCATGCGAAAATCATTCACATTATGTTAACAATAAATAGGTTTGAAATATTTTTTGATCGTGTAAAGCTTTTCTAATAGTTATCGTACTTGACTCGCTGTTTTTAAGTTTTGGTTTCGGTTTTTTATACTTACAAGCAGTGAACTGTTTAGAAAAAGCAATATATATATATACAGAGTGAGAGAGAGAGAGAGAGAGAGAGTGATTTAAAGGTTATGAGGAGTTTTTGGAAGCATGAAAAACGATGTTACTTTTTGTATTTAATATTTTTATTGTTATTTTTTATATTTCAAGCGGACATCCTCTCTTGGTCACAAAAAATATTTTTTTTTGTGTGTGTGTGTGTGTGTGTGTGCGCGTGTGTGTGTGTGTGTGTGTGATGCTAAAAATAAATTTAAAAATTACGATATTATTGATCCATCAATTATTGAAAATTCGTCGGTTAAATATTTTTCTTTATTATAATTTCTTTGTTTGAATTTTTGATGGATGCGTTGTGAGAGCCTGGGAAACTTCAGGTAATGAAAAAATATAATTAATCAATGAATATGTTTTGTTTTCGGGATAGTGTACAAAATTAGATACTTGGCTAGATAAGCTAATAATACCCAGAAAATACGAGGTTATTAACGTTTCTATCAAGTAGTAACCATTGTATTTTAACTGTAGAACTCATCTAACTTAGATGAATTGATATGTACTAATGAATACTCAGAAAGTGATATTTTGTTACATAGTTCAGTACAAACAATTTAAAAGACATTATAAAAGACAATAATAATCTAACTCCTCTTGGCAGATATAGTTTTTCTTTCTTTTTTTTTTGCTATGTTTCTTTGGAATGTTCTTTTAGAATGGCTTAGATGAAGAGCATCGTCAAAATGGTTAAAAGTTCTATTCTCACACGATTGCAACAATGATCATATATTATTATAATGAATAAAAAATGAGGCTAAACCAAACGGACGTCACTCTTGTTTAGCGTTTCCATGAAATCTCTTTTATACCAAATTTTGCGAAGTTGGATTTTTTTGTATAAAATAAAAATATATTAATATTCATCGTACTACTGTTCTCGTCATGAGTGTGATTTTCACAACGTTTCGGTCGATATAACGTTCGACCTTCTTCAGGTGTATCTTGTCGCACTCGGGAATGTTTCTGTCGCACTCGGGAATTTGGACGGAATTTCGAGCGGAACCCTTTATTTACCTCACGGGGGTAGCGTGCTCTTGTTCCGTCAGCTATGACTGGATAGAGGGCCTAAGTAATTCGCAAACGTATATTTCGGTCGCCCACACTGAGGATTGAACCTTAAACCTTCAGAAGAATATCCCTTTTACAATTGATTTTCCCAGTACTCTACCACTGCGGACAAGCTGTTTCCGGAGAGTACTGCATGAATATATATATACCTATATACACATACGTACATATATATGCACACAAATACATACACAAATGCATACATATACACATATATACATATATATACATACACTTATGCATGTATATATAAATACATACATATATATATATATATATATACACATACACCTAGAAAAACATATATATGAATATAATTACATGTACATATATAAAGATAAAAGATAATAATAAGGATGGGAACATAAGGCAAGATCAAGTAAGAAAAAAAACGGGGAAAAACATAGTTTAGAAAAGTACAAATCAAATCGCACTTTAACAATGTTTGGAATTTTCTAGGGCGAAAAAACAAAGGCTATAATCAAACAAACATAACCCAAAGACGTGTTAAGAAAAATAAAAGACAGAGGCGTATGTTACTTGTTGGGCAAAAAATGACTATTTGGTTTGAGGAATACAAGAGGATTGTAAAGGAAAAAAAGCAGTGATATCTCAAACAGTGCGCACATAGTGGTATGCGGGAGTCATTTCAAATTGGTGAATTGATATATTACGGGATTTAATAAAGGCTAAGTAATTTTAAAGCTACTGTATTTTGTCTTATGTTGACATTGAAAAATTAGTTCGTTTTTTGTGTTAATTACATTTTCACTTCAATGGGATTTTATTATCCCAACAGCAGCATATAGGCGACAAGATTTGAACGCTGGGAAATATGATTTAGATTTGTTGTAAAAAGCTTTTTATTTGGTGTCGATTACTAGATACATATTCATATTTATATTTACTCCAAGTTTACAGAGCCTATTAAATTCTAAACCTTATCTCTACAAACCGAATTTTATATATATACTAACAGTAGGGGCGCCCGTTTTTTTTTTTTTTTGGATAAGGGTGTATACCTTATGGGTTTGAACCGTTTTTCGCGTATGGTTCGCATAAATTCTTTGCTAGGTTAAGAATAGCATCTAGGATATTTATAGTTTTTAAATTAGATTTAATTTTAATGTCTCTTTAATTAAAGCTTTCTTCGTTTTTTTTTTCAAATTTATGGCCGTTGGCATTCTCGACGATTAATAGTCCGTCGTTCCTATAGTCCTATATATTCAATCTTGATTATTTTAGATAGGTTATAGAATAAATAAGCCAAAAAGGTCAGTTGCTTCTGCAGAATCCAAAGTTATTACTAATGGTTACTTATCTTTTATTTATTTATTATTAAATAATAGTTATGTACATTTTGCTCCACCAGCCATAATGATAATGAGATTTTTATCATTTGTATTCTTAAGTTTTTATATTCATTATTTTTTTAATTTTTATTTTTTATATAAATTTTCTTTATATATTTTTTATATATATTTCTTATTCTTGTTTTTATTCCATTAGCAATAATAATTCTATAATGATGATGATCATAATAATAATAATGATAATAATAATAATAATAATAATAATAATAATAATAATAATAATAATAATAATAATAATGTATTTCTTACGCCATCGGTTGTTATAGTAAATATATTATTTATTTCTCCTATGAACGATTCCCAATTATTTACTAACTATAAGTCTATTAACATTGCTCCTTTCATTTATATAAATGATCTTATCTTAAATCTATTGGACGTATCTACCCAGCCTTTTAAACAGGACGCATCGTAGGCCTATCTACCACCACTCCAATGTTTGATCACTAACGGACTTTCTAACCGACGTATCAATGCCTCGGCACGTGCAACTTATTTTATTTTATTTTACCACTGTCTCCAATTGACATTCATGTGACACACTACTTTTTCTTATTTTTCTCTTTCAGCTTCCCTTTCTTACCTGTAATATTCTCCTTTTCTTGTTTCCCCTCTTGGCAAGCAACCTCCTCTTTTCTTTTTAATGCATTTTAACTTAAACTTTGCTTCAGTCCTTAATGTGTAACTTTAATTCCTAACTACATATGATCTATGTTTTCCCTCCACCCTCCTCCTTTTCCCCTTTCTGTTTCTTCCCTTTCACTCACCCACTTCCCTCTCTATCCAGCACTTAATATGCTGGCTTTTAATAATCATTTGTAATTTTAAAGAATTGGTTATTTTGGCTAGAATTTTCTGAAGAAATCGGCAGGATAATATTATTGTTCTTTTTGTAAGCAAACACACACACACACATACACACACACACACAAAAGAAACGACGAAGTTGAAATAAGCACACGCACACAGGCGCACACACACACACACATATATATATATATATATATATATATATATATATATATATATATAGAGAGAGAGAGAGAGAGAGAGAGAGAGAGAAAGAGAGAGAGGGAGAGGGAGATACGGAAAAAGAGAGAAAGATTATATTTCAAATGAAATTAAACTTTATTACTTTTTATTTTTTATTCTCCTGTTTTTCTATCACATTTTTTTAAATATCACATTTATCGCTATGTCTGGCTGATTATCGATCTGTATTTTAAAAAGCTTTACATTTTTTTCGTTCACTTTCAACGATTTTTATATGGGGGCTACGTGAGGGGATGAGCAAGATTACATGTACACTTCTGAATGTGATTACAGTTAGGGAAACATTAAATGGGGGAGAGAATATCATTATATTTATTTCATACTTTGATCTTACTGAAATACACTATATTTTCAACATAAATAAGAGACACACACCCTCTCTCTCTCTCTCTCTCTCTCTCTCTCTCTCTCTCTCTCTCTCTCTCTCTCTCTCTGCCTACACATGTTATTTCTATCTCCAAATTGTTTTGATTGGGCACTCAAAATTAAATTACATCTTCGCTTCCTAGAATATCAGAATACTAGATTTATTCTTACCGAAACTGATACCCGTTCTCATCATTTTAATACTATCCCTGATCATTATTACGATATTCCGTCATCATCAGAGTTCAATACATATATAAAATCAAGTGAGCTTTTTTCCTTATTCTCTTACCTGGAATTTCTCATGGAAATATTTCGCATGAAAACATATCGATTTTTTAAATTTTAAATATCCGTGTGCATACTGCTTTCATATGTAAAACGTATGGTAGAACACTTTAAAATATAGGTTCACCTACGATGGTATTGAATGATGACTCAGAATTAAATTACATTTTCGCTTCCTAGAATAAAAGAATAGTAGATTTATATTTATCGAAACCGATGCTTGTTCGTATCATTTTAATACTATTTGGTCTTCCCATAATACAATGCTTTTCGGATATATTTAAATATTTACTGCATTATTAAGCGGTTATCATCTTTTACAGCATGCTATATGATATTTTAACCAAGGATGGCATTGAATGATGACTTAAAGATTCTATTAGTCAGAATAATAATCCGACAATTATTTTTTCGGCCACCTCCAGCGCTTTCGACTTTTGTGACTGTCCTATTTTTTTTTTTTTGTAATTTTGTTTATTTTGTATGTGTGTGTGTGTTTTTATTATTTTGCTTCGTAATTTTAGGCGGAATCTTAATGATGTAATTGTATATGTTTTTAATGTCTGCGTGTATTGTTTTATTAGTTTATTGTAGTATTTTGTGTATTTATTTTGTAGTTGTGGAAAGAATGCTTGATTTTATATGGTTGTATATTTATTTCTACAATAAATTTTATACGCATGTGACGAGTTTATGTTCTCTAACTACACACACGCATGCATATATAAGATATGTAGATATTAATTAAATTGAAAGATATTGAAAAATGATCAATATTAATACTTGGAAAAATATCAAAGGTTTATGCAACAGCAAAAGTGTTACAGAGAGAGAGAGAGAGAGAGACAGACAGACAGAGAGAGAGAGAGAGGTGAGTAAACGTGGAGGTAGACACGTTTACCAGAACCGAAAGTCAGCTGACCAGATTACGTATGAGTGACGTGGTTAGGTTGGCTAGATTTGTGAGATTTGATTTGGGCTTTGAAGAAGACAGACGGCTTTCCGCTGTCTCCCCCTCTTAACTGGGGAGGGGGGATACGAACGCTGACGTGTGTAGAAGAAGAACCCACACAGGCCGATTTCACTTCCATCTTCTGCAGGACCTCTGGGGAAAGTGAAATAAAAACTATAAAACCCATTCATCGTCTTGGAGTGATAAATCTTCGTCAAACAGGTATCAAGTCCCCCTCCAGGATGAGAAATTTCCAGATGGTCCAACATCGAAGAAGCAGAGGTAGGTTCTGAAAATACATGTCACACACACGACTCCCTTTATGATAATCAAACACACAATATTAGAGACAATCATACGCACACGGAATCTTTTATGTTATACACCAAACGTAAATGGTGCCCTCGATGATAAGCCTAGTGAGAACTCAGATAATAACAAATATATAACAAAAGATCGATTATTACCATGGCTGTTGTCATGTGACTGCAATTAAAATTAAATCATTAGTTATTAATCAGAAGCTTTCTACTGAAGTGAGATTAGATATTACATCAATTCGACACAGGAGTAGGGGAAAACTAGTAGACTTGAGGGGGAATTCTGGAAGGGCAAAATAATAACCCATTGGTATTTTCCTAAGAGGACCCTGTAACTCCTCTTGCCAGAAGGAAATGATAAACCTGGGGAAAAAAGCACATTTGAGAGGGACATTTTTGAAGAGCAAAATAATAACCAATTTGCCTTTACCTAAGAGAAACCTGGAACTCATCTTGCCGGAAGGAAATTATATACATGGGAGGGTGCACCTCTTAAGAGCCAGTTATATATTTTTTTCTTTTTTTTTTACACAGTGATCAACACTTATCAAGGCCCGGAAGCCACTCAGGGATTAGGCTTATTGCAAGTACATTACGTTAGTGTGGAGATTTGATGAAGTGTTTACTTAAGAGGGGCGGTTCATTAGGAATTTGTTAACATTGGACTTGAAGACATCCAAGTTGTAGTCCGGAGGGAAGCAGGCAGACGGAACAGAGTTCCACAGGGTTGCAGTTCTAAGAAAGAAGCTTTGTTCATGGAATCCGCGTTTTGATTTAGGCACAGATATAGAGTGGGGGAAATTTTTCACAGTGGATTCAGCGAGACGGGTGTTTTTCGTGAAAGATTGGCGAGGGGGAATCAGGGATTGGAGTTCAGACGAGCACCTGCCATGAAAATAACGATAAAACAAGGATAGGCCCGCGACGTCTCTTCTGTGGGAGAGAGGTTGCAGGGTAGAGAAAAGGGCATCCCCCACTAAACCACGATATCTATTTTGTACTCTGTCAAGGCATGATAGGCTGTTTTTAGCAGCTCCTGCCCAGATATGGCAACAGTATTCCATCCTTGGACGTACTTGGCTTTTATATAGATAGAGAATTGCATCAGTAGTGAGATATCTTCTGGAGCGGTAGAAGGATCCCACCATCTTTCCAGCGACCTTGACAACAGACTTGATGTACGTGTTCCATTTCAGATCAGGAGTAAAGGTCAAACCCAGAAGCTTGTCAAAACACGGGGCATCACCCAGGCGAGAGCCATCCATCACAATTGATGCCAGCTGGGGATCAGAGCGTTGATGATGTAAGGATAGGAGTTTGGTTTTAGATGCATTAAAGGTAACCAGCCACATCTTCCCCACTGAACCACGCGCTCGAGATCAGAGGAGAGAGAATCAGAGAGAACTTTGTCATTTACAGCCTTTGATGTGTTGCCGTAGATGGTCGTGTCATCAGCATAGATGTCAACGAATTTTATTCTGGCAGTGGATTTGGACTATTCCGGACGGACTGTAAAGTGTCAGAATATTGCAAAGGAAAACACTGGTTGCTATGATATACAAGACATATATTTAAAAAAATCCGAGTTCTGTAGGTTTGCTACAACTAGGTTTGAAATAGAAAAATTCATCATTAACACGTAGATATAAGGAGTATCCGTTTCTCTAATTAATCACATGAATACTCATTTCACAATATTATATTGATAGAATTACTATTTATATATCATTAAAGACATGATAAAATATTGGTGAGAGACATAAAGTGTTATTAGGAAGAAGAAATATGTCCCATACATTAAAAGGTTTTCTTTTGTGAAAATATTCTTCAACATAATAAAAGATCGCAAATCAATCGTACTTTCGGCGCCAGAAAGGCATTGGACGCAAAGAAGGTTTTTAAAAAAATCTTATCGATTTGTCGTTCAATTGATTATAATATTGAATAAAAGAATTAGATAAATAAAAAAAAATAAAACATAACAATCGATATTTTTATTCGTTTTCTGTCTTCAAACTCGCTTTTTATATTTAATCTATTTGTTTGTCATTCTTTTGTCGGAAGAAGTGAATTAATTCCGTTTGAATTCTGTGATTTACCCGCTCAATCTTATCAGAGTGATTCACTCGACAAAGCTCATACGTGTGTTTTGACTTTAAATAGTTTTAGTTGTGTATCTGTTTGATTAGCTATTTGTTTATTTGTTCACGAATACTCGTGAGTCATTTACAAAGGTTTAAAGAGATGAATATTCGAATAGCTGCGATTCAACATATCACGGGTATATATATATATATATATATATATATATATATATATATATATAATTATTTTTTTTACTATACTAATTAACTACTTCATTTACTAAATATTTAATAAATTACTATATATTTATGTATATATATATATATATATATATATATATATATAAGTGTGGTTGGACTTAACACATTTGTCTAAATCTTTATCCGACATTCAAATGTGCACAGCGAGCAAATAGCCAGATCTATTGCATCGAAACAAGTACTAATTGCAGTAGAAAAATATGTATTGTAATTTATACATGTTCTGCTTGCAGGTATTTGAATTAGATCACTCTAAACCCGAGAGGACTTTTATGTTTAGAGAATATGTTAGATTTACGCTAACAGAGAATCGTTATTTTCCCTATCAAAGAGTTAAGCATATGAATAAGGATAATATCAATCCATAAACTATTATAATCCATTGACAATGTGATTAGACGGATTACTTCTATCAATATAGATATTTAAAACCTAACAGTCGGTCACATTCAAATTGTGTTAAACACTGCTTCTTACACTGCATATATATATATATATATATATATATATATATATATAGTCTTTGAAGTTTTTAACCCTTAAAACTATACAAAAAATATTTTTATCATTCGTTAGAAAACCATCCAGTCAGTAAATCATTTAATCACCTGCAATCACTGCATCAACTCGCTCTCGAATTTACTATAATACCAATAATTTATTTTTCAATGGATCATCAGTTGTTTACCATGAAACACTGTTTCGGGAATTTAAAAACAAAACAGTATATTACATCATGGATCCCCAGCAGTGTTGATCAAACACCACCACCCTTAATCTTAGGAAGAAGATATGTTAAAAACATTTGATCCAATTTCCTATTCTTAATTGCAATTACTAACCTTTTCATACTATAAAAATGAATTTCTTACCTGTGTGATTCATCAATTTCCACATTTAAAATGGATACATTTTTTAATTTATCAATCTTGTATTTATAAGATTACGGATTAATCAATTTAACTACTTATCACCCCCACTATGATTAGTATTTAGTATATTTACATTCTTATTTATTTAAAATTAGATATATAAAGGTTAAAAATATTTTTACATATATACATTTTTTATTTTTTTATATTATATATAAATTTATTATATGTAATTATAAATACATTTTATACATTGCTAATATAGTTTTGGATTTCCTTCATTAATATAGTCTGGTTTATCTTAAACGATTCAAAAGCATCAGGATAACGAACAACTGCTTCATTTAACTGTCTAAATATTTTATTTTTATCCGCACCTTGTTTTATCATCCTTATTACTAAGCTAGAAACTGGTGGTATAAAATCTGTTAATTTTAAAGTAACGCGAGCTATTCTCAAAAATAATCTGACATAATGATTCCATAAAACATAAAAACAGGGCAGTTGCTATCTTTATGCGGCATACGTACTATTTTAAAGGGGGAAAGCGTTTCTTTTTTCAAATATTTTATAAAGAAAAATCCCATCCTCAATTTTTATATCTAAATCCAGAAATGTAGCCTGTTGTCCTCTATGTTCACAATTCAATTTTAATTCGTTTGGATATATAAGATCTTTATTTTTGTCGAATTCATCATTATCGTTTATACATATAAGGTCATCTATAAATCTCCTACATCCATGAAAGTTATATGTTTTAGATATATCTGTTTTTAATAGTGATGACATATATATATATATATATATATATATATATATATATATATATATATATATATATATATACTCGAGTCTATGTAAATACAAATTTGCCCAAAATGGTGCAGGATCCAATCCCATTGGGATACCTATCGTTTGGAGTAATATTTTATTTCCTATTTGAAAATAGCATACTTTAATAAGATGACTCACAAGTATTTTTAAAATACCTTTAGGAACACTAGTTTTGATATTTTTATTTTTACACCAGAAAGTTTTCGAGTTTGAAAAGTCTATATATTTACCTTTTCCGCCTTCAAAAGATAAATCTACAGTATCATTTAATTCTTTTATAAGTTGTGCGGTATTTTAGTATATAGCGTACTAAAAGCATAAGTAGCTATAGATTTTGCTTTCATCCTGGAATTTATTTTATCTCATTTTTCTTTCACTGGGTGGGAATTATTTACTACCCAAAATAGATTTATATTACTATAGAATTTACATTTCAGGTGAAAATTATTTATTTGATTTATAATTAATTTAAATATTTAAGATATAGCTTTACTTAAAGGTTTAATGATGCACGTCTTTGAACCTACAATAAATCTAGCACTAAATGGATTTTTATGCATTTTAGGTATCCAATACATACATGGAAGATTTTTGTGTTTGTCTTCTAACTTTAATCCTAATTTTTCACTAATAATATTATTATTCAAAATAATGCTATCTAAATTACTATTACTTACTTTATAAGTATCCGAAACGTTACCTATAAGTCCTACCTCTATCAATAAATGTTGTATATAATATTTTTTACAAATAAAAGCCATATTGTTTGCCGCTTTATCAATCAGAACTATAACAAACTTTTCTTGAAGTATTTTAAGTTCCTCCCGTATTTCTGAATTTTTTAAAAGAGGATTGGTTTTTCTAGGGTGTTTAAATTTTTTTATATGTTTAACCTTTTCATTTACGCATTCAAGTTCATTCAAGTATACTATTTTTCCATGCATCAAACGTAGACTGTGCTAATTTGTATTTATTTACCATAGAAATAATAAAACCTTCTAGTGCTTTAGTTACTTCTTTAACGCATTTAGTGTAATTAAGGCATTTAGGTTCTCTATAATTCGGACCCTTACTAAGTAGTTTTCTTAATTTAGGATTATTTACTATCTTTAAATCTCCTGTAATTATATGTTTTATCTCATTATTACAGAAATTAGAGGAATTACATTCACATTCTGAAATATTTATAATATTATCATTTATATTTATATGTTCTACCGTTTTTTTTATAATTAAAAATCTTATTGCGTATTGTTGGCCCTAGTTTATATGTAACTATTGGTTTTTGATCTTTTGCCTGTAACTCATTTGGTAGTAATTGTATAGGTTTTTGTTTATTAAATATTTTAGGTAAATTTACATCATCCAAACCTTTATTTTCATACAAAAATACACAACCATTTTTAGGTGTCTTTTTTATACCGTCTACTTGTGGCTTATATAATTTAGTGTCGATTATATCCAGAATATAGTCATACCATTGAATGAAATAGTCCTTCCTATATATCGTATCCGGTTGTAATAATATTTTCGATGCTATTTCCTTCAAAACTTTCTTTTTTATTTGATTAAGCAATTTTCTTATATAATTGAACGACTCATAAATTTGATTAATAATAATATCTTTAATTTTACTAAAAAAAATTCCTCGCATGAAATAGCTGATTTTCTATTATTTCTATTAACATAAGTAATACTGTAGCGAAGCAAAGCTGGATATAATCTACTATAATTTCAGAATCTTGTAGGTTATTTTTTTAACTTTAATATTCAACCCATATGAGTAAATTACTCGTATTTTTTTTAATTATATCGTCTTCCTTATCCTGACGCATCCTTAGGATATCGTTGTCTACATTACCTAGACTATTATATCCATTACTTTCAAACTTTTCAATTATTTGTACAGAAAAAGACGACTGACTACAGGTTTCTTTAAAATGTTTAACAACATGAATATATCCCTTAGTGCTAGTCATATGCAAATTCATGCACTTATTTAGAGGCATTAAAGTTTCCCCTACGTATTGTAAATTACAGTTTTTACAGGGCAACAGGTAGACCAAATTTTGGGACCTACATGACAAATCTTCTTTAGAATGATTTATAACAGAATAAATTTAATTAGTCACATTTGACTTATATTCTTTCGATGTTATAAGAATATTACAAGTTTTACATAAGGGTGCTCCACAATGAGCAACCTTAAAATTATTATCGGCCGAACAATATATATATATATATATATATATATATATATATATATATATATATATATATATATATATGCGTGTGTGTATAAATGTATATATATATATATATATAATGTAATTGATATATAATAATTTACATAGCAATTTATATATAATAATGCAATTAATATACTAATAATGCAATTTACCATTTTAAAATTTTATTGTTCTAAAAGCAAATACAAAATATTTGTATTTTTTTTTTTTTTTAGCGATAAACTTTTCAATGAAAATTGGCAAGCACATGTCTCAAGCCGGGATCGAAACCTGACTGTTAAGATGAAAGTTAACATTTGTAACCTTATGGCTGTGGTTTGATATCAGCTGGGAGTAAAAAAAATTTCATTGTAAATATTATTACTTGCCAGCGAGCTCCATTTGTTAATGTAAAAAGCAATGCCTTTTACGCTGGTGACAGCGATTTAACTAGGCAGTGAGCTTCAACTCAGACCAGGAGAATAACTTAATCATCACGAGACTAACTGCTTCACGTTATCACAACCCTTCAGTTTGTCTAAGCAACCGTATATACATGGAGGGACGTATACTGTTATGAATTCACATATAATATATTTCAAATTTACTCATTTAGCAATTTCCGTTTTCGTTTGATTTCCTATAAATTATACATGGACGCGAGTATAAGTAAAATCCGTTTTGCATAACAGAAGCTGGACAATGCGATAAAAAGCGCAACGGATGACAAATAAATAATACATTATTTATTTTCTGATAAAAGATTTGCAATACAAAAGATCCTAATGCGAGCGCTGAGTTAACGCCAACGAAATTTCGTCGCCAAAATGAACGCATTTTAAATCCGCTCATCGATGCATTTAAACTACTGTTCTCGTTCTCTTCCATATTGATTGAGAACTGTCACCATTGGCTCTCAATATATTGGATTTCACTGATTTGTAGAGATGTTTATTAATGTCGAGAACGCCATGTGAACAGACCAGCATAGTTACCAAGCGATATATCAGTCAAATAACCGTCTATGAACAAGCTGAATTATAGTAAAAGACGTACTTATACTTATTACAATTACAGACACTTCATATTTCTATGTATGAATTATTATTACAAGGACAGGGCTTTCTTATCTTACAGTTACTGGGTCTGGTTGATGCTTTTTTCTGATTTTATTATTAGAAGCAGCCGTGTATTCGTTTAAGTTGGAGAATGCCAAGAAAAATATTCGTACTGTACATTTCATTTGTGAGTGTATTATATCTATTTTTTAAAAATTATGTTCCACTATACTATAGAATTCCTCCCGACTGTGTATATTGAGGGAGAAAAGAAGTTTTAACCACATTACGTTTGTCTTCATCTTAATTTAATATTTTTGATCAATTGGTTCTTTGATTCAAGATTATTTTTTCTGTGGTAAATTCTCACCCTTAAGAACAACATTGATGATAATTGATGAAGTTATTATTCAACTCCTAACGCAGATTCCAAGTTATCTTTGTCAACTTAGAGTCTGCATTCTAACCTTACCAGTAAAACCTTAGTGATGGGATGATCCGATACTATTACCGATTCTGTTCAAAATTCCTAATTCTTATACAATTACCAATGCCGTTTCTGTGTGTTTGTAATTTTTTTTATATATAGAGTCGCTTTTGTGTTTAGGCACTTGGATTACCGCAAAAAATGTAATATTCGCATATATTTTCGCAAATGAAAAATATATTTGATAAGGTGATCTATAGATTTTAGTTGTACTGATGGTATAAAATCAAGGAATATTTATTGTTACATCATTAAAGCGAACCGTGCAAATGGAAGTTAAAAAAAAGAAATAAAAACAAAAATAAGAATTGTTTGGGAGCATCGGAAAATAGGCAGAACATTTTTCCATTTCAAAATCGATTCCGATACTCCAAACAGTTTCAATTTTTCCGATTTCTGATTACGATTTCGATTAATCGTTCCAACTCTAGTTAAAACCCATTTAGCTGCGATGAAACTTGAAAATTGTTTCTGTGTGAAACAGGTATTTGCTCACCCGTTTGGATGAATGAATTAAACAGCATTCTAGCTTCAGAAGTCATTAATCTGTGTCCATTCTATTATTTAATCCTCTCATTATAGTATTCATCATTCATCTGAGAATATATTCATCTTATTAACCTTTATACTTAGATAACTGTTAACTTATTAGAAAAACATGCATTCTCTGTACAAAATTAAAGTGTTCTATGAAGAGAGTATCACAAGAATGAGTAATCTGTTTATTTATTTATTTATTTATTTTCTGACTATTATCCTCATCTTCATAGTTGTTATTTCACAACGTGTCGGCCAACTATTCCCTTGCCCTTCATCGGGTGGTAAACCGCGACGGGATAGGAATGCTGAGTCTCTTTACTGTATCTTCAGTAATTACTGCCTTCCATATTTGTTGTCGTCTCACCACATTTTGGCCAACTAAGCCTCTGGTAGGCTTTGGATAGGATTGAAACCGCTATCTTTAGACAATGCTCACATGTAACCGTAGAGATTCAGCGTCTCTATCTACTGCGCCATGGGCCCTGTGAGTCGATGGCAACAACTATGGAAGGCAGTAATTACTGAGGATACATTAAAGAGACTCAGCGTTCCTATCCCGTCGCGGTTTACCATCTGACAAAGGCAAGAGGAAACGTTGTGAAACATCAACTAGAAGATGGGGCTAATAATTCGAAAATAAATGAATAATAAATGTATAGATTGCCTATCTGAAAAGGATTCCAATAATAAAAATAATGAGTACATTGTTATTCCGTTCTCATTTCCACGCATTACCTGGCCATTTTTTTCTAAAGCTTCCTATACCGACACCTCCGTACATAAGTGAATCCCCGCGCCCAAATCGTCACTTGGACAGAGTTGGAGCTGAGTTTTTAGCGAATCTAATCCGAATTAAAGCGTCATCGCCGCTCCCTTCTCTTCCCGTCCATCGCTACCGCCAAAACTGAGAGCAATTAAATCTAATTTTGACTCAATAGTATTTGTTAAAAATGAACGACCGAACGATTGTATATAATTGTATATTATATTTTGTATAATCTAACTTAAATTAACCAAGTAGAATAGAGATATCTGAGTGTCATGCTTTTGCGTACATAAAAATCTATTCACTTCCAGCGTAACAGCGGCATATCAACCCGAAGATTAAATCGACGCTGACAAACCCGATCAACGTGTCCTATCCTACTGCGCTGAGAGATCTTTCGAAGAATTCCTTGCCAAGAACGAGCACGGCGCATATGTGACAAGGTGTCCCTATATAGGGATCGCTGCGAGTTCCCATCTGTTGTCAGTGAATCCAAAAAGTCTCATTTAGTTGCCCCGACAAGGGTAGACCCTGGGTATAGGGGAAAGACTGAAAAAAGAATATATAAAATAGAAAGAGAGACGAAAAAATACCACGGTACAACGAGAGAATTGAAAATAAATCTGACACGACTAGACGTGAAAAAAATCTTCCATTTCAATTATTCCCGATGTTCCTATGATGATATTGAATATCCTGTTGCCACTTAGACGTAAGGGGCAGCTATGAATTAGGGACCATTCATGCGGGGATAATCCATGAAGTGAGCTGAACAGCGACACGTCTGTTCACATTACATTTAAATTTCTGCCTGTTAGTACAGTTGATGAAGACGCTAACATGTCAGGAATTTGAAAATGTAACAGTTTTCAGGAGAAAACTATCAAAGTAGGAGGCTCTCCAGCATCGGGGGGCTGCTATAGCTTGAGATTTTGCTGCTTGCCTGGTGAGTCGGCGCATTTGCGTCGAGACGGACCAGTGCTTCGTCTTCATCAGAGCATATTTCATAAACGTACTTGTAAAACAACGGAAGGGATGCAACACAACGGTAGTAGGGTAGGGGTGGAGCATTTTTAACAGATTGAGACCTATTAGAATGGGGTATTTAGGGGGCGTCTACTGAGAAAGACAAGGTATTGGTGCACCGGTCAATATATGATGATCGTTTCCATGGGGCAACACGTATGATCAAAGCTTTAAAAAAAATCCCTTCTTCTCTCGTTCATACACTTTTCTAGTTGACAAAGGGCGAGATGATATCTAAATGCATACGCTTACTCCACTGGCTACGATGTCTTCTATAATCAGATATGTACTAGCGAACGTACCCTTTACTTTTAGCACATGAATTGTCGATTATATCACGTAGTGGAAATAGATGCTTCAGTCTCCCGTGAATAACAATGGAATTCCATGATTTTTATTAGTAATTCGAAGCCATGCAAACATATTAATCTATTTATAATTAAGAAAGTTATATATAATAAACCTGAAATAATTAATTATAGCTTCCTGTCTTTAATATGAAGAGTTAATATAAGTGCCAGTAAAAACAAATAACATCGAAAGATGGGTTAATAAAGGCCGATTAGATTTTAATAATATAGAAAGGGTAGTGATACTGACAAATTCAGATTTATAATTATCATAAGTGCAAGAGAAAGCATATACAAAATTCTAAGAATAACTAAAATAAACTCTGTACTAACTACAGATTTTGTTGATTTAAAATTATTTTTCCTAACATTATTATAGACAAGTAAGTATTATGCTCTTAGTAAATAATTGAACTCCCTATTATAATTATTTCTTCACAAACAAAAGCAAACATTTTATATTCACGCATACATACATATACACACGCATATGTATATAATATATAGAGAGAACTTGAATGCCTACCCGAGCGAACTTGAATGCCTACTAGACACTATCCTCAGTGTCTAACCTATCTCTGTACAGGGGTTTCCCAGAATAACCTGACATGAGGATAATTTTCCCTGGAAGTAAACCCTGACCAAATATTCAAAATCACAAAGTATTCATTGCTCAAATAAGATCTCCTCATTATGGCTAACTTACATTAGCTTTTACGAGGAATGGTGCACCTTTTCCAAGTGATGTTGCCTACAGTAAAAGTATGAAACTGGATACTCCACCAGAATAGATAAATTCTTGTCCTGGAATCCAGTAAGACCAAGAAACCAAAACCAACGCTATACCCCAACATATGAAAATGGTTAATTGAGGAGAGTACAATTATGTTCTCAATTTCTTTACTAACTCAGTGTTTGAGAGATAAAGAACTTTAAAGGAACATTCGAATATCTATGTATCTCATATAGAGTTCAAGTGTTAGTGGGTCCCGTGATTTCGAGAACTTCGACTAGTGTGAAATAAAACAAAAAAAAGGAGATATATATAATAAATATATATATATATATATATATATATATATAGAGAGAGAGAGAGAGAAAGAGAGAGAGAAAAGAGATAGATAGATATAGATATATATTTCTTGTATTATATGTCTACTATTATATGAAAGGAACTTTTGTTTATGTGTGTGTGTGCGTGAGTTCGTTCCCTATAGATTCGAAAACAGCTGGGCCAATTTTTATGAACTTTCACACAAATGTACTTACTGGCAGTGTTCTTAAATAAGTTTTGTATCAGAATATCCTCGGTAAGTATTAATAATCGAAAAAATTCAATGAATAAAGGAACCGGCGATTTTGACTTAATTTAACAGCTTGCGCAACCTAACATCACTGGTGCATTTGAAAAGTTTTATTACTACATACACCGAAAGATCCAATATATAAAATCAACAGTACTTTCTTTGATATGACAGTTGCACGTTCGAAATGATTGTTTCTTTAAAAATCACAATTGCACTAGGATACTTCGATTCTTTTTATTTTAAACTTAAATTCAAAGCATATAAGATCAACAATAGGTTCTTTTGATATGGCAGGGCCGCGTTTGGAATAAATTTAATATTGCATTTGTTTTTACAGCTATTCATTGTTTATTTGTTTTTCCGACATCAGAATATATACTAGTAAGTTACATTTTAATGACAAAGGAACATAATCTGTCCACAATCATGATGTTTTCCGGGACTGAATGAAGATCAACAAATGTTCCATCCTCCGATACTTTGATTGTCATCGAAATCGCCGAAATTGCCCATTTTTAAATAAAATTGATTGCATGCTCTAGTTGGGAACGGCTTAATTCGTAGTGACTTAGTCCACAATACATTGTAGTCTACATTGTACTGTAGACGATCTATTGTTTATTTGAGAAACTAATCTCTACATAATGGCTTCAATTAAAGTTTAAAATGAAAAAATCAAGTATCATGGTTAAATTGTGCTCTAACCAGAAACATTCATTTAGAACGGGCCCCTGGCTTACCAAAGAACCAACTGTTTATTTTATTATATTTTTTTTACTTAATCACTTGAAATAAAGTCAAACGTACGAAGGTCAATAGTTCAATTGTGTTCTAAAAAGGAACATTCATTTCGAACGCAGCCCTGTTTTTTTATGACAAAAATTGCAGTTGATTTTGTATGCTGGGGCTTTCTGCTTGTGTGGTGATAAAGCAAGTCAAATGTACATGTGATGTTCGGTTGTATAAGAGTGTTAACTTTGATCAGAATGTAACTACTTTCTTTTATCGGATTTTTTCGATTATCAAGATGCAATACCTATTATACGCACTCCAATACAAAACTTACGTAAGAACACTCCCACGCACATCAAGTATCTTCGTGTGATTTTTGTTTAAATCGGCCCAGCCGTTGCCGAGTCTATAAGGAAATCTCTCTCTCTAACATACATATAGAAAAAGTTTATTTTATAAAATAGTATATATATATATATATATATATATATATATATATATATATATATATATATATATGCATACACGAGTATATGTTTATATACAGTAGAACCCTGGGATACGATGGCCTTGAAATACGGTTTTTGCAGGTTACGATGTGGAATACGACGTTTTTTCCGGACTTTGGTTACGGTATTTTCCCCTCTTACGGTGTTATTTATTATGCTATTTGATTATATGTGTGGGTATCAACAATGTGATTCAACAATACTCCATTCATAGGGGAATTGTGGGTTTGTAGAGATATATGGACAGTTGTAAGAAGTTTTCTTGTGCAATAGAACTCAATTCTTGTCGCCTACAACTATTAGGCCCACGAATTGGAATTCTGAATTACCAAAAACGGTGCAATTAGCAAAGGCAATCCCTGAGTGAATAGGTGTCTTTTAATTGTTAAAGGAAAATAGCATTTTTTTTATTATTATTAAACGTTACCATCCGTTTATGTCTACATTCTACTATAGATTGAAGATATTTTTCTAAGAATTTTGTAATTATATTCGATATTTAAGCGTTCGTTCTGTCCACATTATTATAGTAGAGAGTGGTGTCATCAGCAAATATGCTTTTTTCATTGACACAGTTCCATCAGGGAGGGCGTTTATGAATATCAAAAATCGAACTTTGGGGCATACTGGCATTAGTCATATTGTTTTGTCGTACGACCATCGACGACAACCTGGATTTATATTTTACGAGGAAAAATTGTAGTATATTAAGTATTCGTTCCTTAACACCGTATACTTTTATTTTAATGAGATCTCCATGTGATATTTTCTCACAGACTTAAAATACATATATTTTGTGTGCAGTGCATCGTATAGGCGTGCAAAGATAATAACTAGGGTATGTGAAACAGAACGAGCTTGTCTAAATCAATTATTTCGGTCAGACATAAGTTTAGCATTTTCTGTATGTGAGAAACGATGTGAAAATGAAGCGTATGTGTCTAATGTGGTGGACTTAGAAATATGAGAATTCTGTCGAGTTAAATTCCTATTTAAGTTTCTTAAAATGAGTAAAATCTGCTAAACTTTTCTTGGATAAAATACGAAATAAACTGCTAAGTATCGTAGAAGTTTAGTCTGTCTTCTATCTATTCCTATACTTCAAGAGAATCATGCCCGATTCTTGTAGTTTGTCATCGACATTTGATGGGCAAATGCCTATTTTAGCTAATCTTATCTTTTATTCTAGTACTCTACCATTTTTAAGAACAAAAACTATATCGATTGAAGATAATACATACTCCGGCACGGATTCTTTGGTATAACGAAGATATTTTTTCGATAACCTACTAAAAAGAAAGAAAAAAATCAATTGCATCAATAATAAAATGTAATAATTTTACCTACCACATAACCAAGTACAGACTGTCCAAATGCCACTAAAGTTCTTTAAACAGAAATAGATTCTTTATTTTTATGATATATTTCTATAATTTTAATATAATCTGACTAAGATATTGGGAATTTTAAAAAAAATGAAAAATTCAAATAATATTTATTTATAAAAGATAATAAGTAAATTTTGTAAAGTAAATGCAATATGCATTAATGTACTGTAAAGAATTATAATAATGCATTTTTGATCAGATAAACGGTGAAACTGAAGAAAAAGCGTTGATAAGCTCTTATAATTATTTAGTAGACTTAGAAATCCGTCTACGAAATTAAAGCAGACTCTGACTGGACAGAGTGTGCTTATTTGGATTGTATCTGTTAAGCCTCCAGAAAGTGAACTTTCCATTTTATTGATGTCGCATGCTATATATATATATATATATATATATATATATATATATATATATATATATATATATATATATATATGACTACTTCATTTAAACACATAAATTGATATACGAAGATATAATCTTTTGCGTAAATTTTCAGTATTTACTTCAACAGTGGGCAATAGGAACAGCTAGATAGTAAGTTATGAAAATATTTATGGCAATGAATCGCGAGAATTCGTCAGGCTTATGCATAATCCTTACGAATTCTCATGAAAATGAAAGGCAGAATATTCTGTGTAGCTTAATTTCCATATATAGATTGCATAACATATTATCTTTATCTGTCTGGCTGTCCGTCTGTCTGTCTGTCTGTCTGTCTGTCTCTCTCTCTCTCTCTCTCTCTCTATATATATATATATATATATATATATAATGATTCCTTTAAGAAGATTTTTAGACATTCAGTATTTAACATGAAAACTGTTCCTTAATGGAATACAAGGTTCAAATCTTAAAATCATATCATTCGTAGGAAAATCGATTTTGACAAATATTTGTTTTAAGCTTATTTGATTTAATTTCATAGTCGTTTCTACGTTCAACTATATATATATATATATATATATATATATATATGTGTGTGTGTGTGTGTGTGCGTGTGTGTGTGTGTGTGATGTTGTACCCAGCCACGCGTTGATGTGGCTCAGTTTGTTAAAATGGAACACATTCCTCAATAAAATTTGCATTTTGTATTGTCTATTTACTTTTATTTTTTTTTGCAATTTTGTTAATTAATAAAAGTCCCTCCCCCCAAAAAAAAAGATTCACTTTTTACCATAAATTGTTAGGTGAAAGTTTTTTTCAGGAAACTTGCACTTTTTTTAAAGAAAGTTGGCAGTAAACGTTTATTTTTGAAAAGTGAAGTTTCATTATAAAAAGAATATGAACACTGTGAAAGTAAAGAAAAGTTTGATTTTTTTTTCAAGAGAATATACAAATTTTTTTTTTGTCAACAGATGTTAAGAAAATTAACAGAAAAATACTCCCATCATTAATTAATTAATTAATTATGCAAATAAATAAATAAAATGTTGATTTAGTGTTTCAATCTTTGAACAACGCTCGGTTGAATCCGGTAATTGCCGATCGAATCCTAACCATAATAGGAATCCGGGGAGGGGCGAGTAAAATTCTGCATGAGTACCATTTTTTTTTAATTTCATCTTTTGTTCAATCTTTTTAGTATGCTATAAGCGATGACAAACTAACAAATTTAACCAAAATGCAAAAAAAATCAACAATTAAATAATTTTAATAAGTGCTCAGCTTCTAATACAAATTGTAGTAAATAAATCCCCCTTATTGGAAACAGTTATATGCAGATTTGACACTCAACTACCAGATTTTTATTAGTCGCTCAGTTCTTAATATAATGTAAGTAGGACTACACGTTCTATAACTAATGATAATACTTGCTGAGTATGCGCTGTTTTACGGTTGTTGTAAAAATGGAACGGAAACTGAAATTTCGCTACGTTTGAATCTTTTATTTTAATTTTGCCGGTCAAACGAATATAATCCAAAGAATAACACACAACAACTGTACTTTATATATATAACACAAAATATTAAAAAAACCCAAAAAACAAAGTTATTAACAAAAGGGAAATAATTCCATTTTTAAACGAAAAAGTCAGTTTGTTATATCTTTTTGTTATTTTTTTTTACATAAGTCCAACTTACTGTTCGCATTGGAAATGTTGACATTTATAGGTTGTCGAGTACGTTTACAACGAATAAACACTCCAATCTACCCATCTTAAGAACGGCCCTCGGAATAGACACCCCAACTTCCCAATGTTTAGAACGGCTTTCGGAATAGACACCCCTAACCTTGTCAGCGTACCCGAAAAACTATAAAAGTTGACATGTCGAATGTGAACGATGAGTTGAACGTAATGTAAAAAGGGAACGAAATTTAAATTTCCGTTCCATTTTTACAATAACCGTAAACCATTCTATGCAAATTTTACCTACAAATAAAAAATAAACTATTAAGAATAGGGGAACCTAGTTTTGAAAGTCGATTTATCATAATTACTTGTAGGTTTCCGATAACTTTTAGATTGTATTTGAAAGATTAAGGTGTAAACTTAATTTCCTAAAGGAAAACATATTTGTACACGTGAAAAAAAAGTTATGAAAAATGTTATCACGGCGAACTTACCAATCAGCTAAATTTTGAAGTTAAATAAATTCATTGTAAAATCCTTTTAAAGATTAATATTAGTTTTCTGAGGCTATTTCAAAGATATTAGTAAAGTAAAGTCCTAATATATTGAAGTAAATTTTAAAAAAACACTAAAAATAGCTGAATTAACCACACAACCGAGTCCGTTCGCATCAGCACAACAAACCGTTCTTTTGGAAATACGGAATATACAGAGACCTAAAATATGAGACAGTCGAAAAGCTGTCTGAGAATGACATCATGTAATTAAAAAGAAGGAGGGGTGTTGGTTTTTTTTTTTACCCAGACAGGCATCCATACATTTCTATTGCAAATGTTTGTATAAATTTTACCAATTTTTAATTAAATTATTTTTCTATGTTCCTGTTTTTAAGTTTTTTTTTATTATTGGCCAATAATATATAAAAATTATGTAACGCCGAAAGTTTCACATTCTTGCGAGCAAGGAAATTATTACAATCTGGCAAATAAAAATTATGCGAAATCTGTAATTGAAAAAAAACGTAGAAATATTTTTGCTATTATATTTTTTTGTGAAAAATAAATAATGCTTAATTCAATGGTAATATCAGTAGTTCGAAGAATTCATTTTTTCTTCGACTTATATCGAATTCGTTAATACGGATTTTAGGGGCTTTTTTCGTAATGTTTCTGTAAAAATTATTTTATCTTTTTATCGTTACAAATTACGATGCTTTATTTATATAAAAAAGCAAAAAATAAATTCTTGCGTTTTTTATTTACTCCTGAAAACCATACCTTTAGTAAAGATATTTTTTGTTTAAACAAAATAATACATTTTTACTAAGATTTAAATAAAAATAATTAGTTCATTATACTCCGCGAATCATTATTTGATAAATACTGAAAATTTCATCAAAATTGGTTAATTTCCTGATTTTTGTTGAAGTTTTGAGTAAAAGGAGTGGTCGAAATGTAGAGGAATACAAGTTTAGCGTTACAAATTCCAGAGATGGGCACTATTGCCAAATGAGTTATTTTGCGCTAAATATAAGATTTGTTTAAAAAATTAACCATTGTAAGCGTAGAACAAAATATCGAAGCCGGCCATTTTGTTTACCTTATCGCCATCATGTTAATTGAAAAATGAAAATGTCGGTTTCTCCTTCTTCATAAAGTGATTCTTTAATCTGATTGGTCCAGTTTTTCTTCGAGAGTGACCTGCCCTTGGATTTTTGTCTATTTCATTCCGTTCAAATGTAAAATAAATATATTTTATTTTGTACAAATGTAAAATAAATTTATTTTGTTCTGGACAAATGTAAAATAAATTTATTTTTTTCTGTACAAATGTAAAATAAATTTCTTTTATTCCGCACAAATGTTAAATAAATGTTTAATAATGGTTTCGTTGGTTTTATTTTATTTTATTCCGTTCAAATGTAAAATACATTAAAAGAAAGGGAAATCCCCCCACCTCTAAGAGCAGGTAACTCTCGAAGAAAAAGACTGGACCAATCAGATTAAAGGATCGCTTTATGAAGAAGGAGAGGCCGACATTTTTATTTTTCAATTTACATGATGGCGATAAGGTAAACAGAATAACCGGCTTTGATATTTTGTTCTACGCTTACAATGGTTAATTTTTTAAACAAAAAATCCTATTTAGCACAAAATAATTCGTTTAGCAATTCTACGGTATTTGAACTGAGTCAAATTTGTTGATCTGTCTTTTATGATTCAATTTCAATAGTCTCGTTTCGCCACGCGTTGTCGTCACACGCTATCTTCGCACTCGCCCCGGTTCCTTTTTTCTTCCTCTTTTATGTCCGTTCATCAAACTCCCTCGTCTCTAATTTGCATGTCTCACATGTAAATTTGCATGACCGTCACACATATAAATCCGACGTCGGCATTTTAACCTTTTTTTTTTCTTAGAAGTAATAAAAACACACGAAACCCATGCTATTCAGGTAAATTACGGTTTTCCTCAGACCCCCTCCCCTGATCGCATGATCAGAAACAGGGCAGGGAGGTAGTATCCATCTCTGTCGAGTACTTCTTCGAAGAGGAATAACGTGACCCTGACTTTCGTGCGTATGTTCGTCCGTGGGTGGGCTTTCAGTAGATACTTCATCAGCTGAGAGTGTCCTAGCATCAGAATCATTTTCAAGCGGATCTGAATTAAAATAGATTAGCCGCTCACTGTCCTCAGAATCACTTGCGTCACTTGGCAGGTGCGTCCGGGTTACTGGTCGAAGGTCTTTAATGTGCCTAGGCACCCCATCAACGTTCACAGACTGCAGGCTTATAACTTCAGTAACCCGACCAGTGTTATATTTCGTTGTGCACCAGCCACGTGGATTTTTAACCCAAACGATGTCTCCTTATTCATACTTTCCTCCAGTCACTTCTGGTTTGGGCAGTGGGTTAGCTTCGATACCTTTGATTCGTACATGGTATCTATGCAGCCCGTCCCCTGGTGCGCAGGAAGATGAAACGTCATCCTTTGGGGTGACGTTGTTCCAGTAGACCTTCTCCAGTATTGCTTTCTAGTTGTGATGGTCTTAATGGTTCTATGGGTTCGCTCTATAATACCATTTCCACTTGGTGAGTACGCATATCGAAATCGCAGATGTATGTCCTAATTGTTTGCAAATAACTGGAACTCCTTACTGTTGAAAGCAGTAGAATTGTCGGCCAGTATTTCTGTCGGTGGGCCTCGACCAAGGAAAATACTCGCCAACTGTCGAATTACAGTGTTCGTATCTGTCCAATGCAGTGGCTGCCAAATTGCAAATCTAGAAGGCCAACAGTCAATAATAGTTTTTTAAAAATTCTCACCGTTGTGGTGGGTTACGTCCATTGCTAGTCTGTCCCAGTTGTTCTTCATTAATTTTTCCTTTTATCCAGCGCACAGGTGCTGGATCTATTTATCGACATGTTTTGCATGCTTTCACAGCGGATTTAGCAGTCTATTTGGACACTTGCGGGTCGACCATCCTAAAAAAATATAGTTCGTTTTACTCCTGGGTATCCACTTTGATGATGGATATAAGCCACCTGGTTCCCGTCCAGTTGTCTTACTGCTGCGCAACTCCAAAGCACTGGCTCTGTTCCTTCCTTGAGTAGATCCATCCTCCTGCGTGGCACCCTGGTGAGAGTATCTGCGTGATTATGATAGGACTTCACGAGTTTTATATCGATGGACAATTCATATTCTTTTGCCAATCATTTCAAAGTTTCTAACTGCCGCCTGATGAGCATTTCACCAGCTGCTTTTGTGTTCACACACGCCTTACCAGTCAAAGTGTCAGAGATCCATCGGTGCACGCACACCGAATCTGTAACTAAGTGTAACCCTGTTGCCTTCCACTGAAGGGCCAAATTGACTCCTTTGACTGCTGCGCCAAGCTCAGCTAGATTGATGTGTTAGGCGTCGTTAGTAGGCCGTAACCAACACGCATCCTCAATGGCTGTTCCATTCGCCTCTACTGCCACTCCTGTGGCTATGAAACTTGCATCCACCCAGACTGTAACCTCTTTGCCGTCCATGCCCAGGCTCCTCCAACGGGATCTGCTTCTCGTACTTTACTCACAGTTTCTGCCAACATGTGATAAAGAGATTCATTTTTAGTTCTGTCACCCCAGCATTTCGATACTACAGTTGCTAGGCGCTTAATAAATGCGGCTGCCACCCGGAGCCATCTACATACGGGAAAATGACCAACGAGTTTCCCACAAAGAGAAAATACGCGTCAGCTGGTCAATTCATCGGGGATTCCTGGAATTGGACGTCCTCGTTTCCATTGCAGTATGCCGTCTTTCTCCTAGACTTGCAACCCCAGAACTCTGGCTCCATCTTTCAGTTGCACCGGATCCTTGGACACCAAGCCATAGTCTAGAAAATGTCGTTACACGCGTGATGCAGGAACTACAATTTCATTAATGAAAATATGTTGATGTGGCACTTTTGATTGCATGGTTCTGAGATATGATCGCGTATATTACAGACTTCATAATAAGTGGTGCCACATTCAGCCCGAATTCCAACCGCGTGAGACAATAGCGCTGGCACCTGATAAATTACTGTTTGAAAACGCCATATTGCTTTGTCAACGTGGATTTGAAGATATGCATTCCGCAGATCCATAAGCGACACATTAACTCCTTGTCGCCGCCACTCTCTTAGGTTCTGTGCTCACAATTCTGCATTGATAGTGAAGGTATCCACACATTCATTCAATTCCCGGTAATCAAGAACTGGACGTACCTTGTGCTTCTGCTCCTGTACGACCGCCATTAAGGGAATTAGGCCTTTGGATGGGCCAAGTTCTTCTGAATATGGCACCAGCCATCCATTCTGCTGCCACCGTTGAATTTTTTTCTCATAGGCATCTCTGGTATGACAAGGCATCGTGTATTCTTGCACACTGTTATTCAATTTACTGGGGGAGCAACCATTTGGCCATTTCAATGATGCAGTTCATTCTTTATTAATGCGGTCATAAGTCACGCTAAAGTCCTGCTCATCGATATAGATGGCAGCAATGTCTTTCCATCAGCTGTGAGTACTCCTGCTGACTTCCGCTTCCAAAAGCGACACACAGCTTTACTCACTAAAGACTGTGAACACTCGGTAGACGCCCATCTACACGTACTTTCATGGAAGGAAGAGTCGCAGTCTTTAGTTTGTCGGGGAGGAGACTAATACTGCTGTCTCTTCCCTTTCGGCGTTTCCCTGACATCGTGATGATATATGCCCAAGGGCACTGCATCTGAAGCAACGTATCTCACGACGGACTTTGCACGCCTGACTATTCAAACTCATTTGGCGGTGTTGTAAGCAATCCATCGCCAAGTGGCTCGGACCACCACACTTGTAGCAAACAAATTTTTCATTGTCACAGTACACATTTGATTCTGCAGGTGATCGTCTGGCAGACGTAGCAGCAGCCAATTCTGCAGGGCTGTCGTGGTCAACCATGATAGCTCTTGTTCGGGTTGACAGTTGTTCTGTACTCATTGTTTCGATCCTGGATGAGGCACGTAACACATGTTTAACATGTTGCGGTAGTACAGACACAAATGCACACGTCAACCAACATTCGGGCAACGGTCCTCCAACCAACAGGGCTAGGCGTCGTAGCTCAACAAAAAACTCGTCCATCGTCTCCTTAGGATGAAGTTGTCGAGTGACAAACTGGTCATATGCATTAAATACATAATTAGCATACGCAGTTATAAGGGTTTGCTTGATCTGTTCTGCATCTGCTTTCTGCTCCATATTAAGTTGCCTGTGTATGGCCAGAGCGCCACCTTGCAATCTCAATGGCAGGACGCGCTCAACATTTTTCATGATGCAAAGTTCACACACAATCTCCACATTTTCAATCCACTCGATAATGCGCATATCGGTGGCAGCACCACTAAATTCCGGAATCAACCGGACATCAAACATCTTGGTCTCCAAGGCCGAAAGGTGATATAAAAGCCGAAATAGCTTCTACGGTATTTGAACTGAGTCAAATTTGTTGATCTGTCTTTTCTGATTCAATTTCAATAGTCTCCTTACACGCTGTCTTCGCACTCGCCCCGGTTTCTTTTTCTTCCTCTTTTATGTCCGTTCAACAAACTTCTTTGCCTCTAATTTGCATGTCTCACACGTAAATTTGCATGACCGTCACATATATAAATCCGACGTCGGCATTTTAACTTATGTTATTCTTAGAAGTAAAAAAAAACACGAAACCCATGCTATTCAGGTAGATATGGGTTTTCCCCACAGCAATAGTGCTCATCCTCAAATAATTCTCTGGAATTTGTAACGATAAACTTAGATTCTATCCAAAATGTTTATATATTTTGAGCGTCGGCATTCATTTTGTACGTACCTACAATTTTTCGATGGATATTTGAGAGGAAAGCGACCACATGTGATTAATTTAAATTAAATTTCAATCAAATGGTTACATTATTAATACTCACGTGATTAAATCCATTTAAAATTTACCCATATTGTAAATACATTCTGTTTATATTAAAGGAGACCACGGCATGTCGTGGTGAGACCAAAAGTTCCTTTTAGTGATGTCACGTGATGGCAGGCGGTGATAAATATATGTCCCCAAATAAAAAAAATGGCAACATCGGTACAAAAAACCCACCTAATAAAGCAAAATTAATTATAATGTAATAATTAAAAAGAGATAAATAAAAACACGTATGGGTACAGTAAACATATTATACCAAAATGTCGAAGCAATCGACCCAGTGGTTATTTAGACTATTAATAACGAACGAACCCAAAATTACGTTTTTATATATATCGTTTCAACAAAAAACAAAACTTGAAAGAATGAGTTGATAGCAACGAATAGTGAATTTCATTGTTAGTTACAAGTGTTTGCAGACTATTCGGACAAATCCAAACATTATGTCGTTTGAAAAGTTTTCATAAGAACAGCCTTTCTTCAGACTTATTGAATAAAACAATTTAACAACAAAACATCATGGAACCCTTTTTCCCTTATAAGGAAAAGAAACAAACGAAAGTGCTTTACCTATATCGCATCCGTGCAAAGTATTTTAAAGATTTATATATTTATCTATTTTCGAATTTCTCTTTAAAAATATTCAAACAAAATATCATAAAACCTTACCACTAATTACTTACGCCCATGAACTACATTTGTGACAAATTTCAAACGAGTAAAATATTTGTTTATTTTCCTAATATTACGTTGTGATTTGGCTTTCAACCGCACTTGATGTGTATTTTATTTCATTCAAATTAAAACAATGTTTCTATATGAACTCTCATTATTTGACGTTATTCTCGCATTGCCTACGCATAGTTCAAACGTTTCAAAATATCACCGCCAGATACAACGCGCGGCTCTTTATAGACTTCTTCTCCAAATTAACAACATGGCAAGGAAGAAAAAAAAAGAAACAACACACTGAAGACGGAGGATACCTCCGAAACATATTTGTGACAAATTTTAAACAAGTAAAATATTTGTTTATTTTTCTAATATTACATTATGATTTGGCTTTCAAGCGCACTTGATGCGTATTTTATTTTATTCAAATTAAAACGACATTTCTATATTAACTCTTACGCTTTGATATAAAATTATTATTAGAAAGTTGTTAAAATATGACTTTAATTTCAATCTATTATATATCTTTGCGGTTATTATTAGGCAATACTTAATTTAATCCAAATTAAAATGATAAATAGTTTATTGCAAAATGTTATTTCCGTTATGTGGTATTATAACATTCAATATTTTAAATTAATATGAATTCGTTTTTATTTAAAGTAAACATTTTAAACCCATATTTCTATATTTTTATTCCCCCAAATTTTAAAATTACCTTTGAAAGAAAGACGTATTTGTAAAGTGTAAACTTCCTAATATTTTACACGGGAATTAAATATAAATTATACTTAATTAATATAAATTTAATTATATGTTTACATATTTGGTATCGTATTGAGAGCAAGAAAAGCCTAATCGAAAAATTCGATTTCAATTTGAAGGATTCGTAATATTTTGTTATCGTTTTCTGATCTGAATGTGCTAATAGATGAGTACATTGTTAAAGGAAAGGTATCGATTTAATTATGTCTCTTCTTTTTCTCTATATCTCGTACTTTCTTTATCTCTTTTTTCTCGCTTGCATAGTTCATCTACAAATCTTATTTCTGGAATTCTTTCTAGGCGTTCATTTTCTATAGGTCAGGTCTGTTCTAATAGGTATTTCTGTCTGTCTCTATACCGGGTTTTCTCTATCACTCACATAAAAAAAAAAACTCTCTCTGGCCTTTTCATTCACTATTTCGTTCGTCGTTCTCTTTCTCTTTCTCTTTCTCTCTCTCTCCATCCCTCCCTCACTCCCCCACGTATCTCTTCAATATACAGTCTTTCTCGAGTGCGCTTGGTTGGTTTGATCTCTTTCTCTATCTATCTATCTATCTATCTATCTATCTATCTCAGATAGATAGATAGGTAGATAGATAGATAGAGGTATATAGATAGATAGATAGAGATAGATAGATAGAGAGAAAGAGAGAGAGAGAGAGTCATAAAAAATGTCTGCCATTCTTTCTTATCTGTCGCCTTAAATCCCTCGGGTGGTTCTTATTCTTTCACTTGTCTGCTCGATAGCTTCCCGACTGTCTCTGTTAGATTTGATCAAATTCTTCGACTCTCTCTATCTATCTTTTATGTTTCGCTTTAAATCGCCTTAAATCTCCTTAAATTTCACCTTTAATCTCACCCCTTATCTTTCGCCTTAAATCTCTCGGGTGGTTCTTATTCTCTCACTTGTCTGCGCTTTAGCTACCCGACTGTCTGCTCTACATGGTCTTTCTTTATGTCTATTTATCTGCTATCTCTCTTTTACAATCTCTCTGGTCTTCCCTCTCACTCTCCGATCTCAGCCCTGACCCCCCGCTTTCATAGCTCGGTCTGTCTGTTTGCTTCTCTCTCTTTCTCTTTCTCTCTCTCTCTCTTTCTCTCTCTCTCTCTCTTATTCTGTATTCATTTATATCTATTCTTGCAACTGGTCATTGTTTTTTTGTTTGTTTGTTTTTTTTTTGTTTTTTTTTGCGAACCAACAGTGTGACTTCTGTTTAATCAATACCAAAGCAAAGATAAGATAATGCGCCTCGACCTTCTTGAGAATAACATCAAACGTTACAAAGGATGAGAAAAAGAAGACAATACAATCACTTTTATTTCGTTTGTTTTGTCTGTATTTATTTATTAATGTATTTTATGACTTTAGATGCGTGTTCTAATCCTTACAATTTGTTCTGTCTGTCGTTTTATGCGTCACACCTCAGTTTGAAATAATATCGTAATCAGTTTGAAATAATATCGTAATCAGTTTGAAATAATATCGTAATCAGTTTGAAATAATATCGTAATCATTAAAGGTATAGATTGAATTCGACATGTTTTCAAAAAAAGATTTTTGTTTTAACATTCATTGTTTGATCAGTGAATTTTTTGAATTTTTTTACACAGGAATCACCAGTTACGACTTTAGACGCCTATAAATACTTGGGAATTTTGGGAGCAGACGCCATCAATGCAACAGAAATAAAAGAGAGAATTGGAAAGGAACACTACTACATTATATAGTAGAAACTCAATAAAAGGATAAGACGACAAAGCGAAATGGGAAGAGGAACAACTACACAGAGGATTCTCCCGGGGACCACGGTCATATCAGACTGTTGAAAGGCATACAACAAAGTGTGCATGTGGGAGGGGGAGAGATAGGGGTATCAGCATTTGACGGTGAACCACAGCCTTTACTTCGTAAATCCCGAAACGAAGGTGACGACGAATTATGTGGATTGAATGTGGAAGGAAGCTAAACAACGCAACAAAGTTTAATGCGGGATCAACCGGGAGCTTTTGGACACATATCTCCCAGAGTGTATGTGGAGGTATACATTTGATAATGCTCCGTTTATCTCCATATTATCTCACATCGCCGAAAGCTACCCAGTTGATGACGTCTTCCTTGACGAGCTACCATGTCTGCGTCCACTTTGAAGTCGTGTGATGCCATCCACCGGTCTGAGGAAACAACATCTGTTTTAAAATGAAAAAAAAAATCTCACATACTTTTCTTTCAGTTTTTCTAGTTTCCAGGTTTTTCCTCAAAAAAAAAATATATATTTTGTCTCAACTTTTGTAGTTTTTCAGGTTTCCTTTAAACAAAAACACAACACCCCCAAATATTCCTTGAAAGTAATTATTTGACTTACCTTTGAATCTTTTCTTGAACAAAAAAAAACACACAAAAAAATACTAGAAAAATGAATAAAAAAATTTTTTAAACACAAAATTCCTTGAAAGTATTTATTTCACTTACATTTGAAGCGTTTCTTGGAATTTTTTTTATAATATTTATTTAAAACTATATATATACAAAAAAAGAATATTGTTATAATATTTTTCATTTCTTTAACACTTTAAATTTAAGGTAGGTTCTTCTTTTCTTGTCATGCTTTCAGCGGCGACGATAAGCTTAATTACCTCGGCAACGCTCGGCTTACTCCAGCTGTGATGCCTTTAATAATATACTAAATCCGAATACAAGTTCACGGATAAGTACTGAGTACTTATTTTTTGACGATGGCCTGTGAGACTATTCCTAGTGAGCAGATAATAATAATAAGAAGAAGAAGAAGAAGAAGAAGATGATTATTAAGAAGAAGATGAGGAAGAAGAAGAAACAGATGAGAAAGAAGAAGACGATAAGCTGAGAGAAAGAGAATAATTTATTATTATTATTATTATTATTATTTTATTAATATTATTATTATTATAATTATTATAATTTTTATTATTATTATTATTATTATTATTATTATTATTATAATTATTATAATTTTTATTATAATTTTTATTATTATTATTATTATTATTCATTGTTTTTCTTTTCTATTATTTTTCATGTTTCTTTTCTGATTATTATTCCTTGTTGATCTTATTATACTCATTGTTATTATCAATTATAAATTTTATCGTGATTATTATTAATTATAATTTTTATTATTTCTCCTTATTAATATTTTTCTTCTTATTTCTTCTTATTAATTAGTTTTCTAATTATCAATTAATATTAATTCGTTTTCTTATCATGCTTCATTATTTTAATCTCACGTAATCTACATAGTAATTCTTATTTTTATTACATATTCTAATTATTAGTCATTCTTATTGTTGTTTTCTATTCTTATTCTTAATTGTTCTTATTATTGGTGATAATTTTATTATTCTTATTATTACTTATTATTTATTTGTACGTATAAACTTTATTTTTAATTAATACTTATTAATTAATAATTATTACTTAATTTTTAATTAATTATTTTTAATTAATAATTATTAATTAATAATTATTAATTGAAAATGTTTATATTGTTTTGTCTCTCATTTTATGCTAGCCTGGAGGCCAGACACTGCCAGGGTGTTTACAGGTGTGAGTTGGTATAAAAAAAGTGGAAGTAGGCAGGCAGGCAGGCTCGAAAGAGTACCGCGAAGGAGGAAAAATACGTGAAAAAAGTAACCTATTTGCTTTTGTGCCCATCGCCAAACCGAAAGTAATGAATATTTAAATTAACGCTAGTCAATCGAAAAGAGAGGACGACTTTCAAAAATATCGGGGGGAAAAAGCGACTTTTCTCTGAATAAAAGTGCCCAGTTGAGAGTGTAGAAATTAATGTTTTTAGCCAATTTTTCGATATTTGTCCCCCGAAGGGTCAGCTTCAAAGGGATACTGATCTTGTGAAAATTCGTCGCCTCTGTCGAAAGTTTTAGACATGCATACATACATACATACATACATGATGTCAGCAACTCGTTCACGAGTATTGCCATTTCTTACTATATATCTGGCTCACATGACACAAACATGAGCGCAACTAGCAGCACGTGCCAAGCGGTCTCTTCTATGAACTTTCTATAATCCTGCACATCACTGATGACCGGATCCAAGCTGTGGTGCCCCGAACACCTACCAGGCCAGACACTGAAAGTTCCAGAGCCCTTATTGCCATTGACGCACATATTTGCATCAGTCCTCATTGAATGTCCGTTTGCCATTTTAAGCTAAAGTCAACCTTTTTGTTATCGAGAAACACACTGATTGCAAAATGTGTATTCCATTGCATATCAAGTAATGCCTGTGCTTGAAGCTTTTTATAGTAAAAAAAGACTTCGCACTTAGACAATTCCACTCTCTAAACAACTGCCACATTGAACCAAAAAGAAGAGCAAGTCAACATCATTGGAACCAGCAGTCGCCGCATGTTTTATATCAGGGGTGTCCTTCTCCTAGGGAGGTTGCCTTCACCACGGTTTACAGGAGACTTCTCCACCCACCATGGCATTTGGTCCATGACTGGCGACTTAGATTGGTAGGTACCAGAGTTTACTCCACACGCCAGTGGAGTATTTTCTGGTGCCCAGCGACATACATACATGCATGATGATTGCAACGTCTTGTCAGACAAGTGCCACTCCCTCAGAGACTTTAAGTCCATGAGCCCAAAAATGACTTCCATCGCCACAGGACCATTTTAATAGACAAATGCCTGAGGGAGTATCTATACACAGATGATGTTACAGAGTCTTAGCTTTGTACGACAGCTAAGTCTCTCTCGGTTCAAAATGTTGAGATCCAGCAACAAGCGAGAGCTAGATAGCTAGCAACAAGTTAAACTGCAGACCAGCTTAATGCGGGTACTGGTCTCCCGCTTTATGGATTTTTAAATCAGAGATTTGCTTCTCCTAGAAAGGTTGCCTTCACCACGGCTTACGGGAGCCCTCTCCACCCCAACACACACACACACACACAACCACACATGGTGCTAGTTGGTCATTGACCCCGAAAAAGGGTTCATTCGCCCTTTGGAAGGTCTTGTTTTTAATCCTTTAGGGAGACTAGTCACCCTCCTCACCAAAAAAGTCCGGTGGGGGAACCAGTTTAGTCGCCGGTGCCCGACTATGAGGCAGGTAGTACTGGGTTACATGTTACCAGTAGCATATGACATGACCTGACATACATACATACATTTAAACAGACAGGTGAATTTTATATGATGGATTATTTCTTTATTATTCTTATTATGGCATATTCTTTTTATCAGATATTAGTTTTACTGTTATTCATGTTGTTCTTATTACTTCATATGTGCTTTTATTATTCTCATAAATGATTACTCTTATCATGAGAAATAATTTTTTATAATTCTTACAATTTTACTTTGTTTCTTTATACTTTTAATCAACCGTTATTCATTTTTATTATTATTTGTATAATCATTAATTCTTCTACTTTTTCTTATTGTTATTCTCACCTTTAATAATCTGTTTGTTATTTCCTTAGTTACTCCGCACGTTTGGTTTTAGAAAAAAACGCTAAATAGAAATATTGAGGCCAGACTGCTTAAATAATGCAAAATTTGTGTAAGTTGACTTTGAAAAGCCAATCTTAAGATCTTAAACAAGATTATGAGAGTGATCACCCTTTGATGCAGCTTCGTTTTCGAATTCCATTAAAATAATATATGCTCATTGTTGCAAAGGTCCCAGAAAGAAAGTTGTAGTAATTAATGTTTTTATTTACCGAAAAAAAAAAGTAAGCAAAAAATTATGAAGAATGGGAACATTCGAAAGAAATACAGCAAAAAAGAACATCGTATGCTAAATGGACAATACATAACTAAACGAGTAAATCCAAGATTGTCTCTTACTATGCGATTTTAGTATTTGTAGTGAAATATCTAGCATAATATAACTTTCTGAGTACTTATTCGTACTTATTAATTTATCTCATGTGTATCAGTTCTATATTAAAATACAATGGACACTATTTTCAAAGGATTGTTAATAAATTCATATTTGCATCTTGTTATTATTTTTATTCTCTTCAAAAATCGATTTTTTTGCGATATCCAGAAAAATATCATCTTTAATAAAACATATTAGTTGATTAAATATATTTCTCATTTCATAGAATTTCTAACGGTGCTGATAGTCATATTAATCTTACCTTCTTATCCCATACCTCGACACATGTCGCTTGTTGGCCATATCGCACGCGCTGAGGAAAAACATGATGTAGTTGAAAAAGGCGACCCGTTTAACTTCGTTACAAAATAAGGCTCCATTCTTTAATTTCACGTTGCATTCTCAGACTTTGACTTGCAGCGTCTCCATCGATGCCGACGTCATATGTGCGCGAAGGCACTTAACCCTCTTCCTTAACCTCCCCCGCATCACGTTGTAAGCACAAAGTTAAAAACAGCCACTCGAGTTGGACAGAAAAATAAATAAAATAAAATAATAACTTCACAATTGGTCTACTGTTTATTTCGTATGCACATTCCCACGCAAAGGCATTCGATGCTGGAGTCTAAATACACGAATATCAAGAGCAAAAAAAAAAAAACTCAGTGGTAATATTTCGGTAAACACTTAAAGTTTCTGAAAGTTATTAACAATTTCATAGCTAGAGAGAGAGAGAGAGAGAGAGAGACACACACACATACATAATATATATATATATATATATATATATATATATATATTGCACAGTGATCGCCACTTATCAAGGCCCGGAAGCCACTAAGGGATAAGGGTTATTGCAAGTACATTACGTTAGTGTGGAGATTTGATGAAGTGTTTACTTAAGAGGGCGGTTCATTAGGAATTTGTTAACATTAGACTTGAAGACATCCAAGTTGTAGTCCGGTTGGAAGCAGGCAGACGGAACAGAGTTCCACAGGCGTGCAGTTCTAAGAAAGAAGCTTTGTTCATGGAATCCGCGTTTTGATTTAGGCACAGATATAGAGTGGGTGAAATTTTTCACAGTGGATTCAGCTAGACGGGTGTTTTTCGTGAAATATTGGCGAGGGGGGACCAGAGATTGGAGTTCAGATGAGCACCTGCCATGGAAATAACGATAAAACAAGGATAGGCTCGCAACGTCTCTTCTGTGGGAGAGAGGTTGCAGGGTAGAGAAAAGGGCATCCCCCACTAAGCCACGAAGTCTATTTTGTACTCTGTCAAGGCAGGATAGGCTGTTTTTAGCAGTTCCTGCCCAGATATGGCAACAGTATTCCATCCTTGGACGTACTTGGCTTTTATATAGATAGAGAATAGCATCAGTAGTGAGATATCTTCTGGAGCGGTAGAAGGATCCCACCATTTTTCCAGCGACCTTGGCAACAGACTTGATGTACGTGTTCCATTTCAGATCAGGAGTAAAGGTCAAACCCAGAAGCTTGTCAAAACACGGGGCCTCACCCGGACGAGAGCCATCCATCACAATTGATGCCAGCTGGGGATCAGAGCGTTGATGATGTAAGGATAGGAGTTTGGTTTTGGATGCATTAAAGGTAACCAGCCATATCTTCCCCCACTGAACCACGCGCTCGAGATCAGAGGAGAGAGAATCAGAGAGAACTTTGTCATTTACAGCCTTTGATGTGTTGCCGTAGATGGTCGTGTCATCAGCATAGATGGCAACGAATGATTTAAGTATGTGTTTAGGGAGGTCATTGATGTAGATCAGGAAGAGAGTTGGGCCTAGGATTGACCCCTGAGGGACTCCAGCATTTATATTGCAGGCCTCCGATTTTTGTCCATCTACCACTACTCTTATGAGCCTATCGGAGAGAAATGATTTAATGATTGAGAAAACACTTCCAGTTATACCGTAGGTGGAAATCTTGTGAAGTAGACCCTTATGCCATACCTTGTCGAAGGCCTTTGATATGTCAAGAGCAATTGCCCTAGAAAGGAAGCCTTCGTCAAGAGATTCACTAATCCTGTGGGATATAACCGTCAGCACATCTGCGCTAGATCTTGCAGAGCGGAAACCATGTGTGTCACTAAGAAGGTTATTCCTGTTGAGGTGGTTGACTATTTCTCTATTTAATATAGATTCCAGCAACTTATATATATATATATATATGTATATATATATATGTATATATATATGTATATATATATATATATATATATATATATATATATATATATAACTTATTTACTTTTTACTGTGACGACTTTATCTGTAATTTTTTTTTTTCCTATTTGAATATTCAATATTGTTTGAACTTTGACTGATATCTTCTCACATACTTCTTGGTCACATTATGCGTTATTACGTAAATTATGCGTTATATAATAGTGGAAAGTTCCAAATATTTTACATAGAATCCATTTACGTGTATGCAACCCATCAAATGCTTTTTCTTCCTGGGATTGCCTGCTGATATCTAACACGTTTACTCATATGTAAACAACGGTGTAGCCATTTGATCTGGGTGAAAATTTTATTTAAGATTTTAATAGAATTTTTCTTCATTTACTTAGCTTTAGTAAAATACAAATTATGTGTACGTGTCCGCGAGCGCATGTGCGTATGTGCATCAATATGTGTGTATGTTTTTAGGTGTGTATATGAACGAACCTGTAAAATAGCGTAAACAAACCCGGTCTGTATAGTGCAGTGTCCGGGAATGGCACGTGAATATTGTTGCAATAAATTTTAACTTTTTTTGTTTTCGATAATTGCTTGTGTTTGTAGCTCGAGTCGCTAAGCTTAACTAATATCGGTCTTCCGCGCTTAAATTTGAAATAATTGAAATAATTGAAATAATTGAAATAATGTTTTTGACTCGATCAAATTTTCCATTACAAATAAATAAGTGTTCAGTTTGACGTGTAACGAAATTTGCATCTCGGGAAGAAGTGCGTCTTTTCGAACCCGGTAATCTTTATATCGAACTCAGGGATCTGTACGGAGTTTGGGAAAGAAGACTTTATTTTTCCCTCGGGGATAATTTCCGCAATGACTCTTGGTGCCACAAATAAAAGTGCAAAGTCATAAGCTGTTTAAATTGGCGGTCTTGTAGAAGTTGCCTCTGTTTTGGCGATACCAACAATACAATTGCGAATTCCTTAAGACATCTACTTGGTCAATGCTGACGGAACCTAAAGAAAGTCGGGGATAACATCAATCAAACGTTGTGAAAATAATATTATAAGAACAGTAGTCCGAATAATCCAAATAATACTAACTCGCGGGATTTGTGGAAATTCCACAGTGGACTCTTTCAAATGTAATATTAATATATTGATGTTGGCATTCTGTGGATGTTCAGCGTAAATGGAGACGCCATGATATTATTGTAGCTCTTTTGTTAAAACTGCAAAAGTATGTATCTAAATTAGCAGGGACGTCTTGCAGAGACCGGTCGTAAAGGATGCTTAAATATGATTTGTGCAGATTTCGTATATATTATTATAGTCAATTTTCTATCGATTCTTATATATTTTAAAGTTGTGATTTCACAAAAAAATCCATATTACTTGGTTGCATTAGCTTGAAGCAAAATTAAAGCTCATGAAGAATATATATATATATATATATATATATATATATATATATATATATATAAACTTGAGTTCCTTTAGCTATAACCGAAACCAAAACTTATGAAACATTCTTTGTAAAAATATTTATTACAAAAAATGGAAGACCATAACAATTAGACGACAGTCACTCGGAAGGAAAAAGATGTAAGCGTGACACAAAAAATAACACATACTATCGTATTAACATTTAGATTATTAACCCTTTAAAAGTTTCGAAACATAAAAATTAACTCGCTTCTGTGAGGCCCTTTTTTAGTAAACCCTTTTCACGTTCATGGTTAATACCATTTCTTAGTACTTGGTCGTTTTTATATCTTTGTTATATTGACCGTTCTATCGTAACAAACCAAATAGGGCAAGTCAGGGTTTGAGTATCACTGGTCGACGTGAATAATGTTTTTACTTTTGAATAATTCTAATACACCCGCGGTATTTTGAATCTTCTGAAGTTCTGCCGAGTTTTTCCTTGGTTTGTTCTTTTATTTCTCGGCACCAACGGTTGTGTCTCTAAGAGTATAAAAACTAACGCTCCCATAAAATACGTGCCAGCAAAGTTCCTAATAACACTAACTACGTTATTTTAAGTGTAAACCTCGAGTTATCTCCCTTCGAATAGACCTAAGCCGAATTCTCTTGACGTGTAGGCAATTTCGTCCGACGTAATTTAATCAGTCTTATCGCTTTCTCGGCAAAGAGATTACTTTACACCAACGATTTCGATAAGCGACGTGATGATCATTTCTTTTTGCTTTTGCTTTTCCTAATTTGATCAGGCCGACACAATCATCTTCCTTCCTATAATACGCACCTCTTTCTGTTCATGTATCAACAAAACTATTGCACGATATAGTTCTCGGTCTTCTATTTTACAATACATCTAGTAATACATTCGGGACATAGCATGCCCCGTCTACTGCTTGCACAAAATGATAAGAAAATTGACAAAAAGTGGAGAATATGTACCAGAAATATAGGCTGGGGATAAGGCATACATTATCCCGTATGACGATGCAATTCCCAAAGCTAAGTACCTAGAAAATAGAGCTATTTAACCCGACCTATTGACATGGGACAAAAAGGATAAATAAACAATATTAGTGAAATGTAATGCCGCCAATGATGCGAAGTTTAACAAAAATGAAAGAGATGATATAACGGAATACAACCGTTTTATATACGACATGAAAAAAAAACTGGAATCTTAGGAATGTCTCCATCATTCCAGTAATAATTGGTGCAATTGGACCCAATCAAAAGCATTTTCAAAAACTACTTTGAAAATATACCCGATGAAACAAGTGCAACAGAGATACAAAAAAATTGCATTTTAAGAGGAGGTAAGGATTTTAACAAATATCTCTCCGTTAGGATGTAGGAGTAAGCGAATAAATATATAGAAGCCGGTGAGATGCCTCATCCTTAGCTAGAACAAAATAAGAAAAATTAAAAACAAAGACGTGGTTAACAATCAAAGTTGACCACGTCTTTATTTGACTTAGGACACGTACGTAAAATTACAGTTTACACGAGAGAATAACACAGTATTGCTATCCTCTCGACAAAAAGATGGGTTTATATCAACGATTAAAGTAAACAAGTTGATGTTTTTTTAAAAATTCCTTTACATATAATTTATATTCCCTCTTTCTCATTTATTAAGAAACGCCTACGTAAGATAAATATCTCATCCTTGTTTTAGGCAATACTAGGAAAGCATGCACATTTGGCCATTTTGTATTTGCTTAACGTGCAAACCAAAATAAAAAAAATATTTTATATTGACCTTTGGCCTCAGGATATGAACACTAAGCAACAAAATAGATAACAAAAAAAGAACAATAATATGCTTCGGGTTTTTTTAAATGAGCATTAATAATTTGGATTATTCGGATAATTTTTTTCATATTAAAAGCTAATCTCACAACTTTCGGCCAATGTAACTTCCGACCGTGTTAAAGTGCGTCTTGTCGAACTCGAGAACCTATACGGAATTTGGCACCTGGACTTTTATTTAATCACCGGGAGTAATTTACTCTGGGTACACGTCTAAAGTAATTCATCGTTGTATTATAGTACTGGCCGTACATTCAACCTGAAGGAGACCGAGTTTGAAATTGGTTAAATAGCACTCTTATCCATTTAGCCACGAGTGCATAACCGCTTTAGTTTAATGAGATAGTTATGAAAACAGTCAGAGGTTACATCTACTTATACGTAGCAGTTGAATTTTCGGACTACTGTTTTTATCTTGAGTGTCACTTTCACAACATTTTGATTAATGTAACCTCCGACCTTCAGGTGAGTCTTGCCGAACTCGAGAGGGGTTTCTGTTGTACTCGAGAATTTAGACAGAATTTCAAACGAAACACAAAGACTCGTTGGGCAGTTGCTAGAGTACTTGGAAAAATCAATTGTAAAAGTGATATTCTTCTGAAGGTAGAAGGTTCAAGTCTCTGTGTTGGCGACCGAAAAATACAATTGCGAATTATTTAGGACCCCTATCTAGTCATAGCGCGTGGAACGAGAGCATGCGACCCAAGTGAAGTAAATAAAGGGTTCCGTTCGAAATTCCGTCCAAATTCCCAGATTCGGCAGAAACATTAACAAGTTCTACAAGAATATTGGTAGGGAGAAGGTCCGAGTTTACAACGACCGAAATGTTAAAATGATACCCAAGACAAGAAAGTCTAAAGAATCCAACCCTCAAAGTCTCAAATATCCGGCAGCTCCTCGACTTCGTAATTGAAGAGTGGAAGCGTATTCTAGTGGATACATGTAAAGCTCTGGTAAACTTCATGCACAAGAGAGTAAGTTTTTGGTTATGATGGTGGACACACAAAATATTGAGAATTGACATGTTGTATGTTTATATTGACAACTTTTCATAAGGGGTGTACTCACTTTTTTTTTTCTTAGCTTTTAATTGCTATATTTTAAGTTATTTAGAGGGGGAAATAAATTAACTCTGTTATATGTGTGCAGACAGACTACTTTTCATTGTGTCAAAAAATCATTTCTCAATGTTGTCCCATGAAGAGATATACTTAAATATTTGAAGAAAAGTGAAGGGTGCACTCACTTTTGTGAAGAAATTTCTTGTGGTTTTTAACTTTTAAATGTAGATGAATATATCTCGACTCAAAGAAAAAAAGCATCATTTGAAATCTAATATATAAAAGATCTCTCTCTCTCTCTCTCTCTCTCTCTCTCTCTCTGCCTATCTGTCTGTTTCCATATTTTCAAAATATATCTCCTCTGAAACTAAAATCGCAGCGTGGCGCTAGGGACCTCATATGATTGGATTTTTATGGGCCGTTCTTTTATTGGTCTTTAGTCGGTTAAAATAGTTTTTTAAGGGATCAAAAGGGATTAAAATTGAAAAATTATACATTCATCTTAGTTTATTTACAATTTCAAATTTTTAATCAGTTCGTATAGCGGTAAAATCACCAGGTTTGAATGCTACAGTTTTGTTTCCGGTTTCGATTCTATCTGATGGCACCCAAATACTTTTTTTTAATTTTTGAAATCACGACACTATAATAATATATACATAATCTGGACAAGTTAAAATATCATATTTAAGCGTATTTTCCGATCGGGCAAAACTGGGCGGGTCTCTCTTCTAGTCCAAATTAAAACTTTCGCAGGAACTTGCTTCTTAACCTAATATATCTTATTGTCTGTTAGTTAATTTGTTAGTTCCACTTTTTCTTTAAAAATACTGACCGATACTATTGAAATTTCGTAAGGACTTTTGTTATGATAAGATGTTATTATTATACTTTTGTTATGTATGATAAGATGTTATTATTGGACTTTTGTTATGATAAGATGTTATTATTGGACTTTTGTTATGATAAGATGTTATTATTGGACTTTTGTTATGATAAGATTTTATTATTCGACTTTTGTTATGATAAGATGTTATTATTGGACTTTTGTTATGATAAGATGTTATTATTGGACTTTTGTTATGATAAGATGCAGCGAAATGAGAATTATGGCATGCATCGATGCAAAGTTGTAGATTAATAGTGATTCATGGGATTAGTATTTACTGAAATCATGTACACACTTTATCTATATTCAACTATTAGATTTGCATAAAACACTCATTCCAAGCCTACGGTTATAACCTTTTCTCCGTTATCAACGGGATAAAATGGCTGTTTTTAACATTTCCTTAATTCAGGGTGTCAGGTTTGGGGGTTTTGATTTATCCACATTAAACTAATTTTTTTTCAACATACATTGTTATGGTGTGTCGATAAATACGGACTTAATTCAAACTAAACTGTGCCAAGTGTAATAAAATATAATACAATAGCGTCAACCGAAAAACCTAAAAAAAAATTAAGAAAAAACATACACACACAAGAAAGAGACGGTTGTTTTTTGCTTATGTAGTAGATCGCGTTAAAAATGACTTCTGAATTTACAGCTCACCAAGAATGCGGTTTAAAGACTTTTACTTATTCATTCATTTATTTTTCTTCTTTGTTTTTGTTTGAGGCGTTTACTGTGAATACTTGTCGAGTGATTCAACCAAGCGGAAGTTGAAGGATACAAAATACAATATCCGGTGAGCATGGACAGAAGAGAAATTGTGTAAAACAGCTACAGGAAGTAGACGTTTAGGATACAGCTTCGCGTTTCAACACGACAAGGGTGTGCAAAGAGAGAGAAAGAGAGAGAGGGAGAGAGAGACGGGGGTTATTGGAGGGTAAAGCGGGTCACTGACCACTAACAGCCATTGTAATGTTATCAGGAAATCGCATGTTGGTTTAGAAAAGAGCTTTACTATATATATATATTACTAAAAACTAATTTAATTTTCGGTACATATGTAGGATAAGGACCGGATATTGGTGAAATTGTGAGGGCAATTTTTGTATAACCCCGGGAGTTCGTGAATTTTAGAGCAGCCGTTGATTAATTTTTTCAATTGAAAATTAATTGAAAATGCAAACAATATTCTTGAATTGTTATTGCCCAATTTTTACGAAACCTTTTGTGATTAATACTTAAACATCAGACATTACAGGATAAGTTCCCCCATTATATAGTTGTTTTGGATAAGAAAAACTGATAGTACACAAATTATATAGTCTTAATGATTTTTTTTTCTTTGTATAACTATTTGGTTTTTGTTCAAATCAAGATAAATATATAGATCTTTAAATTATAATAAACCAAATGTTTTCGTTTTGATTTTTCTATTAGAGTTAACAATTCAATGCTTGAGGGAACAGCGCAACGAAGTTTCCGGCCACGGTTATGATCTTAGGTGTGTATTCAAGTGAGGGTAACTTCATGCCACCTCACATCCTCGAAGTCCACTTTCAAGCTAACATCAACGTGTACCTGAATGTGCTGAACAGTGGTGTGATCTCCTAGTGGAATCGGGAGGTCACTAGAAAACCCTGGGTGTGGGAGCAGGACTCGGCGCGAGCCTATACGTCCGAAGAGACCGAGAGTTGGCTTCAGAAGGAGTGCTACGACTTTGTGCCCTTCTCTAATAAGTTCTCTCTTCTTCCGCTGTCCTAAACCCGCTGGATAACATCCTTTGTTCATACATGTGTTTGGTCATGACCTCCCACAACACTAAAGCCAGCCTGACCTCCGCCATCCGCTAAATATTCACAATATATATATATATATATATATATATATATATATATATATATATATATATATATATATATATATATATATTGTGATCATATTTCCAAATTCTTCTTAATATGCATACGTATTTCATCCGTCTCCGTGAATGATCAGTTGGGAGGATGATTGTTCGATCGCTCACCCGATTCAAACTTCAGGCAAGAGTAAATAGTTTGCAACGTCTGTCTTGACTCTGACACCAACCTAATAATGACGGTAAAAATATAAATATACTAGCAGGACACGTGTACCGGCGTTGTCCGGTAGAAGTATGCCCCCTCCGTAAAAAAAAGTAATTAAAATATGGTTGCAAGTGGGAGCCACTGCCGGCTCAGTAAAATAGTCGGCACTGGCCCCCGTGGATAAAATGCCGTGCCGAAGAAATAATATTAGTATATAAACTCATTCCTAACATCGGGATTATGTGATGTGGCTATCCATTGCTTTAACCTAACATATCAATTAAAGTAAGGTAGTGTGACCTATTAGATAGGAGTTTTTATCGGTCGTTTGTAATGTATAATGAGAATAAAAGAATGAACAAAAATTAATTATAACCTAGTTCATTTATTCCGGAGGAAACATTGTGTCACGAGGAAAAGAAACAACAACAACAAAAAAAAACTGTGGCGGATGTGAACAATGATTTCAATAGCCTTTAGATTTGTCCTTTTCACTTTGTTATAATTTTTTCATGCGATTATCATCGTGTACAGGCTTAATTTTAAGATTAGAAAAATAAGTATTATTTTTAATGAATGTAAAAGTCGGGGATCATTTTTTTATAATAACGTGCTAATAAATCGAACACACGCTAGCCGTTAAATGTTTTCCTTTTCTATTGTTCTGTTGTTTTGGTAATGTGAAAGCTTAGCGAGTAATCAAGGATAAGCGCCGTAGAAACTTGCAAAAACTGAAGAGGAAAAATGTAAATGCTAGTGACAGCATTAACAACGGACGTGCCCTATAGTAGGCGCGTCATTGTTCAAGTTTACCAATTCTTTTTTTTTTTTTTTTTTTTTTGTAATCTGAAAGTTATGCCTGTAATTGATGAAAATCATCGGAAAATAAAGTACGAAAATCTGAAAAGGTGAAATATAAAAGGCTAGTATCAACATTGTTCAGGTCCGCCAAATCATGTGAGGGTGTAGCTGAACAATTGGAACCTTCATTACCAAAGTTGACTTTGTCGTTGTTTTTCCACTCTTCATGCGGATTATTATTGATCGACTTCCAGGACATGCTGTACATTTAAAGATTTGGAAAGTGTGTTTCCGTTTCACATGCAACGTTATGGTAAACCCGTTTTTTAAAAGGCCATTTATTTAAAGATTTGGAAGAGCATATTTTTGTGTCAATGTTCTTTTATAATATAACAATATAAACACCAATTCTCGCCAAACTTTACAACAAATGCCTTAAAGAATATTGCTTTCCTGGCTGCTGGAAAACTGCTTATGTGGTACCAGTTTTCAAGAATTCTATCAAAAGGACTGACCCAGTAAATTATCCCAACCTTAGCCTCCTCCCGCTTTTCGCCAAAATATTTGAGTCCATAATAAATCAAGCTCTAGTTCATCACCTTACAGCTGCTAAACTTCTGACCGATCAACAATATCGATTAAGGCAAGCCTGTTTGACAGCAGATATCCTAACTCTAATCTCTGAACTTATAAACCATTCACGGGACAGGGAATGGGAGGGTAAAGCGGTAGCCCAAGATATATCTTGGGCTTTTGACAGGGTATGGCACAATGGTCTTCTGAGGAAAATCAGATCACATGGCCCAGGAATTTTTTGGTTTTAGAAGGACTTTGTTCACTGGGGGAATACATAACATAATTAAATCCTTGTTAAACAAGATAAGAATCCATGTTGTCCTCGACGGTCGTATATCTAAATAATATGATATAAATGCGGGAGCACCTCAGGGGTCTAGCCTTGGGCCTTTATTATTCTTAATATTCATAAATGACCTGGCTGATATAATTGTCACTGAGTTGAGTATATTTGCTGATAACAACACACTCTATAACAGGCACGAAGGTAAAACAAATTAACATATAGCTAAAGAAATGGCAGAAACACTGGAGGAAGACCTCCTAGCTGTAGTGGAATGGGGACAAAAATGGATGGTCACATTCAATGTTGCCAAAACTAAGCTTGTCTCTTTCAATAATTACAAGAAACCTCCTCTACCACCAATTTCAATGGCATAAACACATTACCTGAAAGTACTTCTTTTAAATTCCTCTGGAACATGAGTTGAAAGAGATACATGGGGAGCATTGCCAAAACTACTACGAAGAAGGTGGACTCTCTCTACCGTGCTAGAAGACTGATTACGCCTGAAAGTATCCTGCACCATTCTCCCATGTATTGTTGTCATATTTGGGCTGGCGAATCTGCTACTAGCGTTTCATTCCTGAACAGTGTTCAAAAGTGAGTCGCTAATCTGATAGGTCAAGAATTGTCATCTAAGCTTTAGCCTCTGTCCCATCGAGGAAATGTTGCATCTCTCTGCATATTCTACAAGTATTTTAATGGTGAGTGCTCTGACGAACTGCAAGCACTTGTACCCCCTCGACGTAAATACCCCGACAAACTTTACAAGCAGCAAAATCCCACCCCTACACAGTAGATATCCCTATGTGTAAGAAAGCCTTTCAGTAGTTTATTCCTCAGAACTACTAGACTTTGGAACCCCCTTCCATGATTCTGTTTTCCCAACTGTATTGACATGTAGAAGTTCAAGTATAATATAAACAGTCATCTTGCTGCTTATTTCCCTTCATAATATCCCTGTAACCTTTGTCCCCGATTGTAGCCCTCTACTTCAAAGTGGCACTCTGCCTTGTTTCGGGTGAGAATGGAATTTAAAATATATGGTAGTTTAGTGTCCAAGCGATAATAATCTGCAAAATTAGTGCAAACAGTTAAAATATGTAAGAGGGTTGCCAATTGTTAGGGTGCACCAATGTTTGTATTGCAGAATGTGTTGTAAAAAAAGAATAAAAGAAAAAGAACAGATGAGGTGTCGACAGTGCGAAGTATTTTCAGTGGGATAAAAACACGAGCGTTTAAATCGAAGAAAGCTGTTTTGTTGTTGTTCTCGACGACAATAAAATCAAAGTAGTGGATAGAGTGTTTTAAAGGCTCTAACAGAAGACATGTTTAAATTTGCGTAAGACAGTATGTAAACTGGAGTAAAAAAATAAATGGATTTGAATACCAGTCTGTATAACAGAGTGTGTCCAATGAAAATAAAACTCGATCGCAAGGAGGGTGTAATTTTTTTTTGTTTTGATAGCGACATCGACGACAACGAAGTAGATTATTATAGTGGATAGCGTGTTTTGAACTTTGTAAAAAAAAGTAAGTAAACTGTTTATTGAACGTTCATTTAATGATTTTGTCTTACTTGCATTTTTCGATCTTACATGACTGAAATGACCTATGCATTAAATTAACTTGACACCGGGAAAAATTATGTATTTTATTAACGCCATATATTAACGTTAGTAACCGTTCGTTTAAAGAGTGAACAACTGGATTCCGGAATATGAGAATTATCAGAGTTTAACAAATCAAAATGGACGGACTTTGACGTCGGAGTCTTTATTATTTAAGGATTGGAAATAGGAAAGATTATGTTAGATCTATGTATATATGAGACAGTTACGGTCTGTGTAATCACAGAATCTGTGGAACGTGTAGAATTCCTCCTGGTGACTACTGGGAGCAGTGGTAGGACTAAATATTTAGAGAGAAAATAAGGATTCTTTCCTCTAACGATGTTCGATTGTGATGGTGTTGCTCCCAATGTAGTATTTTACTATCACTAGTAAATGTGTCTGAAATGGTGCTCGAAAGTGCATAAGATAGTGGCTATTAGCCTAGCTGAATATAATTTGTATGTGGCATCTGTTGTTTTAAACCTACGACACCAGAGGGGAATTCCTGTGGCTAGAGATAAGGTCAATTATGTATTCAGAAGAGAGCATAGCGAAAGACCGTTATAAACCATATTCTACCACACGGTTAGACACACCTTTGCATAACAAATTAAATTTGAAGTCCTAAAATATAACCCTTTTTAGGGCTCGTCCACGCATTCGGTACAATATATATTTTAAAATTCTTACACACATATGCTTTTTCTAAGAAATATCAGTGATCTATCGTACAAACACACACACACACACACACACACACACATATATATATATATATATATATAATAAATTCCACAGCCAAACAACGTCGCAGCCCACAAGAGCCATGACAGTCAAAGAACAGGAAGTCCAAGACTCGAGTTTCGCCCTCATTTGGGCTCATCAGTTAGACACATCCGAACTCAGGATTCGAAACCCGAGCCTCTTGCATGCAAGGCAAGCACTTTACCAACTGAGCAAACGCCCTGCACACAAGAATTTCTATTAACGAACACAGATCAAGCAAGCCGCGCCGAATATATATATAGGATTTGAAAAGGGAAAATTTTTCCGAAATTAATAATGGAATACGTCGCATAGAGTTACAAGTAAGACATTTTACCATACAACTGAATAAATATATATATATATAAAATATATATATATGTACTTATTGATTTGTAAATCGCCACTTGTTCTCGTCTCCTCTTACCAACAGCGACTATAATTCATTCCTCGCATTGTGATGACAGCCTTCTAAATCTCTTTTACACACACACACACATATATATATATATATATATATATATATATATATATATATATATATATATATATATATACTAGCACGGGTGCCCGGCGTTTCCCGGGGGTTTGGAGGTGTATGATGAGAAAAAAAAAGAAAAAACGGTCAATTTTTTTAGCTTTGATCCCTATTATGCCCCCTTAACATTTATCGTTTTGGGTTCAAATCGAGTTATTAAGTTAGATCCATGTTCAAGAAACCTATATCTAAAATTTCAAGTGTCTAGACCCAAAATTGTCGGAGGAGTTTGGTAGAGTTTTCAAAGGTCAAATCGTTGAACTTTGACACCTTAACAGCCACATTTCTGGTCGAAAACGGATCATATAGATGTTCCCAAATCTCAGTACCCTGTATATCAAATTTTGAGTCTGTAGACTAAAGATTGACAGAGTTATTGCGTAGGGAAATGTACGCAGACACACAGACACGTTCACTTTTATAGATATACTAGCATTTCAGCCCGGCGTTGCCCAGATGTTTGGGTGGGTATGTTGAGCAAAAAAGAAAAAGTGGTAGTAGTAAGATAGGCTCGAACCCGCATCGCAAAGGAGGAAAAGAACGGGGTAAAACCTAACGTTTATGCTCTTACGACCACCTCCAAACCGGAAACGACATTTTTTTTTAAATTAAGGCTAGACAATCTAAAGGAGAGAATAACTTTAAAAAATATCGGCGAAAAAAAGTGACCCCCCCTGTAGTGCCTAGTTGAAGGGAAAGATATTAATGTTTTTAGCCAATTTTTCGGTATTTGCCGTATGAAAGGTCGACCTTAAAAACGATACTGATCTTGGTAAAATCCGTCGCCTCTATTAAAAGTGTAAGGCAGACATGCAAACAGACCTACATACATACATTTATATACTGGTAACTAAAAATTTTCGACCCAAACTGATGATACACTTTATGTAAAATTTCAAATATTTAGACCAGAAATTGTCTGAGTAATTTGGAAGAGACCGCAGAGGTAAATTTGTTTTAACTTTGACCCCTTTTTGACCCCTATAACATTTATTTTTTGGACTCAAATCAAGCTATTAAGTTAGATCCATGTCCACGGAACTTATATCTAAAATTTCACGTGTTTAGACCCAAAATTGTAGAAGTTTGGAAGAGTTCTCAAAGGTCAAATCGTTGAACTTTGACCCCCTAATCGCCAAATTTCTGCCCGAAAACAAATAACATCGGTTTTACCACATCTTAATACCCTGTATATCAAATTTCGAATCTGTAAGCTTAAAATTGACAGAATTATTGCGTAGGGAAATGTACACAGACACTTTCACTTATATATATATATATATATATATATATATATATATATATATATATATATATATATATATATATATATATATATATATATACCCTACGCAGGGCGGATGTAAAATAAAAGTACAGTCTGGATTCCGTCTCAGATGAGATTCAGTTTGTAAAAATTGCGACAGACAAAGTCATAACGAGTTTTATAAATAAGATGAAAAGTAAGTCTGAATAGCTTATTACACCGTTCTATGTCTTAATTTTCTTCAATCTGTACCTGTCCATTACACCAGTGCATTGTATTGCCTTCTTTAAATGTTCACTATGTACAGACTACACAATGCTTGAAGCAAACTACAATGCACTCTGATTAAATAGATTGTTTAGTTTTTTTCTTGGGCTCTAAATGATTTACAGAGATAAATATACTTATTAATACTTTTACTGTTGTTTGGTCTATCTAGTTCGCTAAGTAACCGAGAATTGTGCGTGTTAATATACGTTAATTGATGTTAATTGATGGCAAAAATATTTAAGGAAATTATCGGATTCCCACCCCCTACAACGTTCATAACGCATGCCTATCTAGAAACTACCAGTGCTAAGAAAGTTCCTTTATCCTCTCCAACTGCCTCAAGCTTAATTATAAGAACTTCGCATATTTGGAACACAATACCACGAGAATGCTTCCCGTTAACAACAACATAGTTGTCTTCGGGTCCAATAAAAGGAATACTTGTTCTTAAGTAATCAAATTTTGGCATTTTTACGGTTGTTTTAGACCCTCTTATAGTAGTGTTCTACAACCATTTGACAATACTTTTTATTCTTATACTTGAGTGTTTTTGTGTCTTGATAATTGGTGATTCATTTGTGTGACAAAATATTATGAAAATCAATTTTTTTCGACATCTGTGTGAATTACATGTCATTCATTTTATTGGATATCTTTTTTAAATAACAAAAAAAAATGATTCAGTTTAATCAGTTGTCCTGTGTACATATGCTAAGCAACTTTGCTGTTAAGCTAAGCATCTCGCGGAAATTCTTTTTATTTTTATGTTTGGTGGTAATACACATCACTCAATTGAATTCTAGATTTCAAACCGATGTCTATAAAATTATCACAAGTCTTCGTTGACAACAAGAGTCAGATTAAAATGCCCCATGAGGCGCCATATCCATTTCACCCAAACTGTACATTTTAAAGTATTTATTTAAAAATAGGCTTGATTTTCACGACATTCTAGATGAGTAAGTTGTAATATATGTTACGTCTCAGCTATATTTCAACTAGCTGATTTATTCGATGTTCACGGGTATCTATAATGTTATATATTAGCAGTGCAGCCTGGCTTTGCCCGGGCCTTATATACTCTAAAGAACTTTATATGCATATGTCTATATTTAATAAAAAGTTTGTACTCATGTCCAGGCAACCTACATGTGAAATTTCAAGTGTATAGACCCAAAATTGACAGCACAATTTCTGGCCGAAAACCGATTAAAACGATTTTCCCTCATCTCAATACCGTAAGGTAAAATCTCGACTCTGTAGACTAAAAATTGACAGAGTAGTTTGCATTTTAGCTTTTATAGGTATGATAGATAGATTAATTCACTATTAATCTCAACTCCAAAATTGTTTGCAATTAATTTACGATTGTTCTCAACGTGAAAGTTACTAATAATTTCCTATTAATCTTAAACCCAAAATTATTTGTTACTAATTTACTATTGTTCTCAACTCCAAACTTTTTTACTCTTAATTCACTATTAATCTCGAACCCAAAATTATTTGCTATTAATTTTCTATTACTCTCAACACCAGCCTTATTTATTACTTGAATTTCTGCCCGGCTCTGCTCGGACCCTTTGTATGTTGGATAACTTGTCCTATGTGTGATTACTCTTTTATGTTAAATTTCAAAAGTTTGGACAAAAAATTGTCTGAATAATTTATTAGAGACCGCGCCGTAAAATTTTACAAATTTGACCACAATTTTAACCATTTAGCATTTATTATTTTGGTTTCAAATCAAAATAAATTGTTTGACTTACGGCAAGTAACCTACATCTAAAATTTCAAGTGTATAGACCCAAAATTGGCGGAGGAGTTTAGTAGAATCTGCAAACATATTCACTTACAACTTTGACCTGTTAGCAGCCAAATTTTCACCTAAAAACTTATGAAAATGCTTGCTGTATGTCTGAATACTCGTTATGTAAAATTTCAAATGTTCAGACCAAAAATTTGCTGAGTAGTTTGCTAGAGAACGCAAAGGTTAATTTTTTAACTTTGACCCCTTGGCTGCTCAGATTTTCAACCCAAACCGATTAAAAAGCTTGCCCTATCTCTAAATACCATTATGAAAATTTCAAATGTTTAAACCAGAAATTAGCCTAGTAATTTGGTAGAGACCGCAGAGGTAAATTATTTATAACTTTGACCCTAATTTTGACCTTTTCAAATTTATTGTTTTGGGCTCAAATCAAATTAAAAAGTTTGATCGATGTCGTAGTAACCTATATTTAAAATTTCAAGTATTTAGACCCCAAATTGACCGAGGACTTTGGTAGTGTTTTAAAGGTCAAATCGTTGAACTTTGACTCCTTGACAGCTATATTTCTGGCCGAAAACCGATTGAAACGATATTCCCAAATCTCAATACCCTTATATCAAATTTCGAGTCCGTAGACCGGGAATTGATAGAGTAATTTGGTAGGGGAATGTACACACACACACACACACACACACACACACACACACACACACACACACACACTAGCAGACATTTTCACTTTTATAGATATATAGATAAATCAAATTATTTAACACATGTATATATATACATATATATATATATATATATATATATATATATATGGGGGGCTGGGTGTAGTGTGTGTGTGTGTTTGGAGGTACAAAATTTAGAAACACATTTGAACATTAGAGGAAAATATCTCCAGAGCTCTTTCGACTATCATCTTATCAGGAAAAAACGTAGATAGCAATGAAAAATAATATTCATTTCGAAAATAAAGAGAAAAGGGGAATCTTATATATATATATATATATATATATATATATATATATATATATATATATATATATATATTATACCATACCTGTTCACACTGAAACACTTATCACAATATTCTGTGGATCTATATTAAAAAACCTTGTTAAACTTTGTGACATATTTCCATTCTATGAAGGTCAGGCGCGAACGAACACCCCATAATTTTATTATACCATATTTCTTCAAACTGAAACATAATTATCAAAGTATACTTACGCAGATAGATAGGGAAAGTCTTTATTAAAGTGTGTGCCTATTTCCATTCTATGGAGGCCAGGCGCGAACGCAGACCCCACAATTTTATTATACCATCCCTATTTAAGTTGAAACATACTTATCAAAGTATTATTATGTACATCTATATCAAAAACACTTGTAATTTTTTTTTTTTTTTGCAATTTTCAAATTTTTTATTTCCATACTTTGTGGACCAGGCGCGAATGCAGACCCCACAATTTTAATGAACCATTGTTTTGCCAGATCAAACATACCCATTCCTGTCTCTCGATTGATCTTCTATAATTATATCGAATCAGTTTTCTAAAATAGTCAACCATATTGCTTATTCGTGACCAGATACACACACACACACACACACATGGACATTCAGCTTTATATATATATATATATATATATATATATATATATATATATATATATATATATATATAAGGTGCCCGAAGACGATTACAATAAACAATTTAATTCAATAAATGAATATAAGTCGAGTAAAATGACACGGCGAGGGAGGAAAAACGGCGAGGAGGTTAAAGTTCCCCAAAGTGATTTAACGTTTTTAACGATTCCTTCTATCGGCACAAAGTAGTTATCGAATCATGATATAGGCAGATTCTTAAGTTTTTAAATGATTTTTTGAATTCGCTATATGACATACCTTAATTCACTTTATTTTATACTAATGTACTGGTTTATATTTGCAGTCTCGTATAAACCAAACGGTGAGAACGTCCTAAAGATGACGAGACTGTTGAGTACCAATCATCAATGTCTGCGAACACAGACTTGATACATAAAGAAAAAGACAGATATACCTATTTCATGAAACCTTATCCTTGAGTGGCTTTTATCTTTGGGGGTTCAGTTTTCCATTATTCGTCAATCATAAAACTAACTTATAGTCTGAAAACGTAGACACGATCCATTGAAGAAGGGTTTCTTCTACAACTGCCCAGTTTCAAATTCATTATCCACTTTATACAGAAATGTGAACGACCTGGAATGTGACAAGTGTACATAACCGCATTCCACACATCGTTTTTCTGCCTCAAGAATTGGCCTGGTTGTTGAATAACGAAATTAAAACCGTTGCAGCTTTGCCGAGACCTTGCCGTCAAGGAGTGTATTCTTTCTGCTTGAAATGTTTGATTGTTTTATTTTTTGCGAATATCCGGATAGATATAAAAGGAAGCTGACATTAATCGGATAAATTTCGGATTTAGATGTTTTTTTATTCTGAAATTTGATCCCCATTATTTCCCAAGGGAGCAATTTCGGATTTAAACATCAAGACAATGGCAAAAATGGTAATCTTTAGGGACTTATTTATTATATAATACAAACTTTGTATGTATGTGTGTTTGAGTTCGTTTCCTTTTGACTCGAAAACGACTGGGTAGATTTTTATGAAATTTCAAGGAAGGTACTTTCATGCTTGCCAGTCCATGTAGATATGGTTTGTACCGGAATGCCTTCGATAATTATCGGTAATCGATAAGCGAAATAATCCGATGAAACAATGTACAGGCAATTTTGACCACAAGCGCATTTAAGAAGTTTTATTACAACACAAGCCTAAATGCTCGACATGTAAATCTAACAGTATTTTTTTTTATATGACAAGGTACTTTCTAAATAAATATTTCTATTTGAAAGCACAATTGAAGTATAATACTTGACTCTGTTTTTTTTTTAATTTTATCCATACACCCGGGCAACGTCAAGCTGAAATGTTAGTATATATATATATATATATATATATATATATATATATATATATATATATATATATATATATATATATATATATATATAGGGTGCCCAAAGACGATTAAAATAAACAATTTACACATTAAACAATATGCTAAAAATAATTTTATAACAGTAGGCTCTCTACAATGCAATGTGGAATACAATGTAGTTTAAACTAAATCACTGCGAGAGGCATGTGATAATCCTCCAGGTACACTGAAACGGGTCCCCAACTAGAGCAGGCAGCCATTTGGTTTGATTAAAAAATGGGCGAATTCACCGATTTCGAATACAATAAAAATATGAGCGTGTGAAATATTCGTTGCTCATCATACAATCCCGGGCAACGTCAGGTACTCATGCTAGTATCAATTAAAAGCGATACGATATACCCAAGATGTTCTACCTATTCTCAAACATTGAGCGTGGATTAGATTGTTTAGAGAACAGTAAGTTTTCACCAAGAAATTATCCTTTTTATATATTAAGATCAAAATTACCTAAAACTAATTAAATATAAATAAATTAAACGTTTTATACCTTTTTAACTGGGTTTCACTTCAAAGATGACATATTGCCACTTAGAATATAAGGAGCTACTCTATGGAATCGTGTCCGTAGGAGAGTTGTGCAGCAAGATATATGTTCACATTACATTTAAACTTCTGCAGGTTGATATAGTGAGGGAAACAGAAAACATAAATAATTCCGACGTCCAAATATTCACGGGAAAAAACAAATAAAGTAGACGACATCTAGGGGCCTCAACAGTGAAGGAGTGGGATTTTGCTGCTTCTCGTGTCAGTATGAAGTATATACGTCATAAGGGGCGAAGTGCTATGAGTTCGTTAGAATATATTTCCTTAAATTACCTATAACCGTATATCTTGCTTCAATGAGGGATAAAGTTGGTTATTTAATTTTAATGCATCTAAAACAAAGTTCCTTTCTTTTCATCATGAATTAAGGAAGCATCATGTTTACACAAACTTCTGCGATTGGCTTTCAATCCTGATCTGAAATGGAGCTATCAAATTTGTCTCCAAGATCGCAGGAAAAGGGTTGGATTATTCTACCACTAGTAGATACTTCAGTCCCGATGCAATCCTCTACCTGTATAAGAGCCACGTAGGTCCTAGGATGGAGTACTTCTGCCACATCCGAGGATGGAGAGCTATTCACCAAGGATTATTACCAGCGAATGATTAAAGGTAAGCAGTTGTTGCGATAACTTACCGATAGAAGTGGAGACTACCAGAAATCTGGAGAGATGTGTTGTCACTTAGGTTCCAGGGAATACTACAGGTTGTTACTAGTGAGTGCGCCCTGGTGATGAACTGTGTGAGAACACGTCGTGAGTAAAGAAGAATGTTGCTGCTGCTGCTGATACTACTATTACTACTACTACTACTACTACTACTACTAATAATAATAATAATACTAATAATGATAATAATTATAATAATAATTGAAGTAGAAACAGTCCTAAAATATTGAAAGAGACTAAGGGAAATTGGTATGAAACCGAGACTGCATAATATACTGTAATGATGAGAACAATGAAAATCTTAAGGAAAACATCCGAATGCGAAAACTAACCCACATAACTTATAAACACTCAGTTACGTGGAATCTGCAATAGGAGTAAAACAAAAATATGTAGGAGCCACATCAACACAGAGAAATTGAAAATGCAAGAAATGTTATAAACTGTGTCTCTCTAATCAAAAAGTATCATGCTCGGCTAATACTACTCATAGTAATTGTAGAAGGATCAAGAGGGTTGGAAGCACCAAGGATAGAGAGCTCCAACCAGACCTCCACTGAATGAGTGGAAGAGTACTGTGACTTTGTGGAGGCTTATTGCCAACTAAATTCCAATAAAGATCAGTGCTCGTTGCCAACTAGAACTTAATTCTAAGCAGAAATTGCGCTAAGGCAAAGGCATTTGCAAAGATGGAGAATACGGGGAATCTGAGTGGACCTGTTTCGGAACTCCGAGTTAGTATAAATAATAATCTTATACTCCTCTTTGTCTAGCTTTTTTTTCAGAATCTTTATTACAGAGAAATGATTATTATTTTTTCAACGCACAGTTAAGGATTAATAGACAGCAGACACCACAATACCATATTTACTAGGGAAGTTTTCGTGGAAAGTACTGGTCTGATCTGCCTTCAATTTTGTATGAACCCAATAATAAATAATTTGATGAAGAGCAAAGAGTCAAGTATTATGGTATCCTTTGATACAGAGTAAGGAATTAATGAGAATTAGTATTTAACGCATATATGAGCAAAACTAAATCCATATTCAGTCAACAATTTTGCATAAGACACTTATTCTATGTTAGCGGATTATAATTTTTGCCTATTTGGGATGGACAAAATGTCCAATAATAGTAATAATAATTTAGTAAACTAATATGACAAAGTTTAACAAGATTTTTTAATATAGAGCCACAGAATATTGTGATAAGTGTTTCAGTGTGAACAGGTACGGTATAATAAATTATGGTGTTTATCTATTTTATTTTTACTTTCACCATATTTTGCTTTGGTTTTGATGCCCCCAAATTCGAAGCTATCTCTTTACAACCCTTCCTTCTCATAACCTATCATACTTTCATAAATCAGAGTCCATTTTCTGTAGGCTGTTTTTGAACCCAGTCAACGACGAGTACTTTTGCTAGTATCAATATATACAAATAACACAATAACTAGAATATAAGCTAACTAAGTTTTAAAATAAGTCATATTCACTGCTTGACTGCTCGACAAATCCAATTTCCTGTTCAGTTTTTATGATGTCATCCGTTTTTATGATATATCTTTGGTTTTATTCTTTATTAAAAAGGATATATTTCTCGAAATATTAAAGAATTCTAATACGCCAGGTATATAAAACACTAAGCCCATATTCACTTATTTGTATTCGTTATATTTTTTTTAAAATCCAATAGATATATGAAGATTATAAAAACAAACTACAATGCCTTCGTTAGTTTGTCTATTTTTGCTGGTACATCGCATTTCTTTAGCCTTCATATACTCTTACACACACGCGCGCATATATATATATATATATATATATATATATATATATATATATATATATATATATATGAATTACACAACCATAACTGTAAATGAAAACACAGAAATCCAGAAAATTCCTACCAGTAATTTCTGCCTTAGAAGCGTTCGAATTAGACATGTTGAAATGGATAAAAAACAAACAAACTAAAAATCAAGAAGAAACATAGGTATATGAACCAACAATGGAAAAAAAATCAATAATACCTTTAAAAATATTAAAGATAATCCGAACTTGATGATTCCAGCAGACAAAACCATGAATATGTACAGCATGGAGTTTGAAACCTATAACAACCTAATAATGAAGGAACTCAATAAAAACTATAGAGTAGCAAGTAATGAAGAACTGAATAGTATAAACTCTGAAACCTTAAAAATAAGTGAAAAAAATGAACATACAAGATAAGATAGAGGGATATACACAACTGTGCTCACGTTTTACCCTAAAAGATCGTAAACCAGAATTCAACAATAATCCTAGCATTAGACTGATTTCTCCATCTATTTCAGATTTGGGAAACATTAGCAAAAAAATACTACACAGAATGCTACCTAAATTAAAAAACAAAATTGACCATAACCTGTGGAAATCATCGGAGGAGGTAATTGAATGGTTCGGCACATTACCCCAAGGCAAAAATAGAAAATTCCTCATGATCGATATAGATTCATAGTTCCCCTCTATTTCACCAAATCTTTTCGAGGAAGCACTAGAACTAGCTAGAAAAATAACAATGATAACAAAATTAGAATTAGACATTATAAGACTAGCAAGAATTAATTAAAAATGTTAACAAACTAAGAACGCTATGGACCAGAAAGAACAGAAATCTCAACTTTGACGGCACAATGGAGCGCCGTATAGTGCATAAATAACGGACCTTGTAGGCCTTTATATACTAAATGAACTATATAAAAAGATTCCAGAACTAAGAGGAGGACTATACCGGGATGACGCATTATTCAACTTGAACTCAACAAATAGGTTATTTGAAAAAAAAAACAAAAAAAAATTAAACAATTCTTCAGTAAACTGAACCTAGATATAACAATTGACCGAAACCATAAATGTTTAAACTTCTTAGACATAATCCTTAATCTAGACAACAACTCCTATGAACCCTACCATAAACCCTACCAAACGGTATTCTACATAGACCACAAGTCCAACCATCCGCATAGTATGAAAAAAGCACTTATACCTAGCATCTGCAAAAGAATATGCAAAATATCACAAAATGAAGAATTATTCAATACAAACAAGGAATATTATAACCAAGCCTTAGCTAGATCAGGATATAAAGAACAAATTAAATTTATTAAGGAAACCCAAAATAATAACTTACGTACAGAAAGAACAAACAATGCAAATGTAATATCTTACAACATGTCGATGAGGAAATATAAAAAAGGAAAAAAGAGCAAAAACAAAGGCAAAAATAAAACATAAACTAAACACAAAAAAGAGAGATGAAAAGATAGGCCATAATAAAACTGAAAGAGAATTAAAAAAAATAGAAGGAAGAGCCAGACGTGGTTCAATCCACCGTTCAGCCACCATATAAAAAATAACATCCCAATGGAATTTTACAAAATTATAGACAAAAATTTCCCGCAAGATAGTAAACTAAGTAAGATAATTAATAAAAACACTGTTAAGCTATCTTTCTCAACGTCTACTTACGTAACAAATACCATAATTGGCTCAAATAACAATGAAATGATTCTAACAATGTAAAAGGACGTAACTGCCGGGACCCTAATGAATGTCCAATGGTTGGGGGGGCTGTTTAACATCAAACATAGTATACACATGGGAAGTTATAACAAATAATGAAAGTAAAGTATACCTGGGTAGCACCGGAAGTTGCTTTAAGGACATATATCGTAATCACCTAGCATCGTTTAAAAATGAAACTGAGAAAGAAAAGAACACCACAAATAACGGAAACAACAACAATGCAAATAAAAATGAAAAAAACGCAAATAAAAATGAAAACAACAATAGAAAGGATCATAACAATAGTGACAACCACAACTACTATAACGAAAATAGAAAGAGAACCAATAGTAATAGCGAAAACAACCGGAAAAACAAAGAAAAACTTAACCACTCTAGCAGTATGGATTAAGGAATTAAAGGAAAATAAAACTGAATATAAATTAAGATGGTCAATAATTGAAAAAGGGGAAAAATATAAACCTAGCAAATCGAAAAAATGCAACCTATGTATATTATAATCTTACCATATATTAATACCAAAAAAAACATTATTAAACAAACGACTAAAAACAGATATTTAACTTCACGAACTAGAGCAGATTAGGAAAAAATAGTAAAAACAAAACGTATAATATAAGGAAAGAAAAAAGATGCAAGGGAGGTATTCCTAGATATAAAAAATGATACCATGAGAGTGACCTCCCCTCTAAACATAAGGATCGGGTAATAATAAGAATTCAAACACCAAGCAAAAAAGAATATTAAAATGAACACGCATAAATATAAAAATAAAATTATATAAAATTATATGATAATTGAGAAAGAAAAAAAACGAAACTACGGGTTAAAACGGAAAACTATCTTCACATAACACCAAAAGATGCAGGAAGTGAGGAGGCATGGCTTTGGAAATCTTTTTACCCAAATACGATATTCAGCATATTAAAAATATACCTTTTGTTGTAAAAATCTAATGGATAAACATCTGAAGAAGTTGATGATGACAGAATATTTTTTTGTAAACATAAATCGTGAAATTGCCTACTCATCAATGAAACAGCTGTAATGGAAAAATCCAGGAAATAAACGAAGGTTATAAAAAGAAAACGTGAGTCTTTGAATTTTCAACAAAATTTTACACTATATACAGTGATGATCATATTTACTGGCACGGTAAAATAAAAGTTTAATTTTGTCTAATAAATTCTAAAAAAGGGATTAAATTAAAGAAAATAACAAAGTATATTATGTATTTTTAACTGGCCTTTCCGATGCAGCAATCGGATTTTAGAAAAAATAAATAACAAAGGAACAACAAACATAATTGCAAAAAACCCTTGTTCAAAATTATTGGCACGGCTTTGTTTTTCTTTTAGTATCAGTATAATATCAATCAATTTCCGGTTTACGTGCTTTCTGAACTTTTTTATAGCCATATTATGCTTGTTTAACGCTAATTCAGTGAATAATTTTTTTCAGATAATTTTTAGATAGCGATTTATTTAAACTATTATAAGTGACTAAATTATAATTTTCAATCGCCATGGTTAAAACTAAGGAACACAGCGAAGACGTCAGGAAGCTTGTTGTAGCATGCCATACCAATGGGGAGGGCTATGATAAGATTTCAAAGAAGCTAAACCTTCCCAAATCCACTTTTAGAGCCATAATAAACACGTTCAAATCGCAAGGCCACGTTATGAGTTTAGAGGGTAGAGGGAGAAAAAGGATTCTTTCCCCAAGAGATGAACGGAAAATTGTTCGACAAGTAAAACAAAACCCAAGGATCTCTGTTGGGGAGATTGTTGATGAACAGAGCACCTCTGGAGTGAATGTATCTCGACATACACTTGGTAGAGTTTTGAAGAGAGCTGATTTAAAAGCATGTCGTCCGAGAAAGACTCCCTTATTGAAGCCTATGCACCTGAAAGCAAGGCTAGCCTTTGCAAAACGTCATATTGATAAAGATGTTGCATTCTGGAAACGTGTTCTATGGACTGACGAAACGAAAATAGAGTTATTTGGCCATAATAAAGTGTCTTATATTTACAGAAAATCTGGCGAAGCTTTCCTGCCTAAGAACACCATACACACAGTGAAGCACGGTGGAGGCATTTTGATGTTTTGGGGATCCTTTGCTGCCTCTGGACCAGGGCGACTTGTTAAGGTCACAGGTAGCATAAAAAAGGAAGATTATGTTAAAATATTGGATGAAAACCTGAAAGACTCTGCTAAAGAGCTCTCACTTGGTCGTCGTTGGTGGTTCATGCAAGATAATGACCCAAAGCATTCGGCTAAACTGACTAAGAAATGGCTTGAGGACAATCATATTAATGTGTTGGAGTGGCCATCACAAAGCCCAGACCTTAATCCAATTGAAAATTTATGGAGAACATTAAAATTGAGGGTAATGCAAAGGAAGCCTAAGAATCTTATTCAATTGGAGGATTATTGTCAGGAAGAGTGGGCTAAAATTACTACTGAAGAGTGCAACAACTTGGTTATAAACCATGAAAAGCGACTGAGGAAGGTAATCAAGGCCAAAGGCAATACAATTGATTATTAAATAAATCGTGCCAATAATTTTGAACAAGGGTTTTTTGCAATTATGTTTGTTGTTCCTTTGTTATTTATTTTTTCTAAAATCCGATTGCTGCATCGGAAAGGCCAGTTAAAAATACATAATATACTTTGTTATTTTCTTTAATTTAATCCCTTTTTTAGAATTTATTAGACAAAATTTAACTTTTATTTTACCGTGCCAATAAATATGATCATCACTGTATATATATATATATATACATATATATATGTATATATATATATATATATATATATATATATATATATATATATATATATATATATATATATACGCGTGTGTATTTTATATATGCATATAATTTCAATGTGTTTAAATTCGGATCAGTTAAAGAGAAAAAAAGAAAAATAAATAAGTTAAGAAACAACATAAAATTGATATTCTTTCTCAATACAGTGTATTATTTTCACTTTTCTATATATATTTCCATTATTGCTGTAGAGTCCGGGAATATAGAAAATATATGTGTTGATATTTCGGGCGTAACACTCTTCTTTTCAAAATATGTGTTATTCCTTTTGTGGGTGGCATATTTTGATACGCTTCTGGCATTACATTAATATTTGCAGCTATCGTGGAAATGTCGCGGAAATAACCAGATTACCTTTCTTTTTAAACAACATTCTTCTCTTATAATATTAAACCGGAAATCCTGCTTCTGAAATTCGTGCCGTATCGCTAAATGTAAAGTTGGTTATTTAACTGAAAAAAATTATCGTTTTAAGAATTGGCATGCTGTTTCAATTATAGCGACGATAAAAACTACGTTGATTTGAAATTGTTTGTAGTTTTCTTAATGGAAATCGCTCCAGACAAGACGTGAAGCTATTTAATATAAGGAGCTTACAAGAACGAAATGAGCTGATTAGTGGCCTTAACCTTGCAAAGACCCAGATTATAAGGGGGGGGGAGAATTCTACAAGCTTGTAGTTTCTGGAAAGAAGACACTGAAATAGAAAGCTGCATTAAAATAAGGTATCCAAACAAACAGCCAATTGATGAAGACCACTGCAAAGTTGAGTAAAACGATCTGACACTACAAGAGGGAGGAAATAGTTCAGATAATTTTGCAGAACAGAAGCCATAAAAATATTTATAGAAAAGACTGTGACTAATAAAATCACGTCTGTTAATGAGAGGTGGAAGAGAGAAAGAAAATTATATTGCAGATACGTTTCTGTACCTTATCAAAACCCCTTAAATGGGGCAGAGATTCGCTAACCCAGATATGACAACAGCACTCCATAACGGTCTGGTCATAAATTTGTAGAGATAGTAAATAGGTTCAGGTTTGAGAAACTGTTTAGGGTGATAGAGAGAAACTACTTTACGAAAGCGTGAAAGAGCAATGGAACAGGTGGCGTATGTTGCACAGTAAATTCTTTGAAAATTATTTTTAATTTCGAGTAAATGACGGTCGTAGTTATTTCAGCAGAGCTGTTGACGCTGGCCACCTGAAGCACCAACGAATAGTTGGAAGACGTTGATATCACTCGTTCCTAACAGCTGGAAATGTATATAGAGAAAATAAACAAGACCCCCGGCTCGCTCAAAAAGTGTTATTATGTATGCAATGGTTTAAGTTAGGACACAGACGCTCTGTGATTAACTTTTTTCTACTCTTATTCACCCTCCAAATAAGACATATTGCAACTTGAACGTAAGAGGCTACTATTTTGGACCATATCTACAGGGATAGCACATACGGAGTTGAGCAACGAGATGTTTCTATTTCCGTATATTAGTATCGCCAGGGAACCAGGATACCAGAAGGGGTTGTCAAAGTTTCGCAGTTTGACGAAAGATCTATTAGAATAGAAGTCTTTCCGGCATCTAAGAGCCTCTACAGTAAAGGGGTGGGATTTTACTACTTACCTGGTTAGTTAAAAGTAGTTCCATCGAGTGGGTATGAGTGCTACAAGTTTGTCAGGGCACATTTCATTAATGTACTTGTAAAACAGGAAGAGGGATGTAGCATTGCGGCGATGGCACAGGAACTGGAGCTTTGTTGAGAGTATGAGATTTATTTGATTGGAGACTATACTGTGGGCTCTGGGAAATACTACTGGCAGATGCACCAGCCCAGATGTAACAATAATACTCCATGCATTATGGTGACATTAGAGAGTTTATCTTCTTTGCAGTACCCGTGTTAATGTCTTCAATGTGTTCTTTCCAATTCATGTTTAAAAAAAGACTACGTTCGCATAGTGATATTACCAATGAATATGTTATCTTTTCTTTCTGTTTTTTTAATATTAAGTCACAAATTATCAACACTAAGAGACGCTCGAGGATAAGGTTCAATTAGATGGAATATTTCATCAGTTGAAAATGAAAAATATTCGTTGACATTAGATTTGTAGACAATCATGTCTTAATCTGCGCCTAAGCGATCTCGCGGTAATGTGTCTCGCAGACAGAATCACATTGCAAAATACCTTTGTCCATGGAAATTTCGCCTGGCGTTATGCGAATATGAGAAGAAAACTTGAAAACAATCTATTATTATACAAGTTTTTTTTTTGCAAGACACTGAAGATTTGAGTTCATTCGAGCACCTTCTATTTAAATTATACTTGATTAGAGAGACTAGCAACGTCTCAACCAGAAAAGGACACTTTCGAAATGTAAATAACCGACGTATTTCAAATTTTAGTTTTTTTTTTGTTGTTTTTTTTTTATAAAATAAATTTACATTTTTTGGAAAAATCAAGTTAAACGTAAACGTCAATTCTTTTAAGTGAACATGGTAGCGAACCTATTTTAGTTTTTTTGGCTAGTGCTTTAACCGGTTTTGCGTAGAACTGTCTTCATAAAAATCTAAAAAAACTACAATTAATAACATTAAGTATGAAACCAGTAATATCATTTTAAAATGCTGAATGTAATACGATGGGCGTGTAATAAGTAATGCCTCTGACCCACTTCCCATAGTAGCAGAGTAACGAAACTTGGCACAGTTATTAGTCTTTCTCTATATAGGAATCACCCAGAGTTATGCATTTCTCCCATCGTTTGCTGAAGTTCTGCATACCGTTTTTTGTAGAACACTCCAGGTTAGTCCTCCAACCAAGACGTGACTTCAGAAATCAAGGCTGCATCATCTGAGAAACGTTTTCCTTTCAAAAACAACTTCATGGCTGGAAAGAGGTGAAAGTCAGAGGGTGCAAGGTCAGGAGAGTAGAGAGGATTAGGAAAGATTTCATAACCACACACTCATGCTTCTGATCTGGCGATATACGTGTTGTGGACCGGAGCGTTGTCCTGCAGGAAGAGGGTACCTTTGCTGATCTTGACCCGCCTTTTGATTTTGATAGCTTCCCTTAATTTCCTCAAAAGTGAAGCATAATAGGCTCCTGTAATTGTAGTACCCTTTGCCAGGAAATCTGTCATCACTACTCTGTCCTGGTCCCAGAAGACTGTGACTATGACCTTTCCAGCAGAGGGCCTCACCCTTGCCTTCTTTGGAGGTGGTGAGTCCAAGTGCTTCCACTGCATTGACTGAGTTTTGGTCTCTATATCATAATGATGAACCCAGGTTTCATCTTATGTAATCAGTCTTTTGAAAAACTTTGACTGATCTTCTTGGCACATCTCATCCCTGAGCACTCGACGCGTTCTCGCTTCTGGAATGGTGTGAGAAACCTGGGAATCCATCTGGCAGACACCTTATGCATATGCAAATGGTCATGAATGATAGTTTCCACAGACCCTGTACTAATCTTGACATCTTGGGCTATTTGGCGAATAGTAATGCGCCGATCTTCCAAAATGGCAGCCTCAACTTGACAGACAGATGCCTCATCAATGGCAGAAGGGGGTGACCAGGCCTGAGAGCTGTTTCCACTGACTTCCGGTCATGCTTTAATTCACGATGCCAGCGTTTTACCAGGGCATATGATGGGACATAATTCCCATAAGTTTCTTTCATTTCATCAAAAGTCTCCTGTGGTGTGCGTCCTTTCAAAAGCAAAAAAACGGATCACTGCTCGACATTCAACAAGCTCCATTTCACACCTTACTCAGTTCAAACACCTGTAAATAAGGAACCACATTTAGTTGAAAGCTGTAATTTGCCACATAAGCTGAAGAGATATAGATTATTGCACATGAAAAATTTCAGCTAGATCAGACAACTGGAAGTGGTTCAGGGGCATTACTTAGTGCACGCCCCTCGTATAATTAAGCATGTGACGCTAATTTCAATGCCCCGTAATTTAAATTGTAAATGGCTCTTCTGGAACTGCACTGGTTAGTTCTTTTGATGGTTAAGCGACTTCACGTAGACACAGTTCTGTTCTTTGAAAATGCTTCGAGCAAAAATCCGAAACGATTGTGAAAGATATGAAACACACACACACAAAACAAACACACACACACACACATACACACACGCACGCACACACACACGTGCGCGAACACACACACACACACACACATATATATATATATATATATATATATGTGTGTGTGTGTGTGTGTGTGTGTGTGTGTGTGTGTGTGTGTGTGAAACGATCGTACAATGAAGTTGATTTTGTTTGTTTTTACTTTGGAAACTAGTGCTTAACTTACAATTATGAATCGTTTTGCTCTATATTAATATAGCTCTATGATACCTATACCTATTGAGCTCATTATATAGTGTCCATTGTACTTTAGATCTATAATAAGTTCAATAGGTATAGGTATCCTATCGCTATATTAATATTGAGTAAAACGATTCATAATTGTGACTTAAAAATCGGTTTCCAAAGGAAAAACAAACAAAATTAACTCAATTGTACGATCGTTTCGGAAACGATGTTCATTTTATTGAAATTAACAATAAATATCGACAATAATTTGACAAAAGTTTTCTCTTTTAAAACGTAGTCTCATAATTTGCAAAAATAGAGGGAGGGAGAGAAATTAAAGATACCGAAATAAAAGTAGCATTATAGCGATGAGTAAGATAGATATTCTTTATATATCGCCATTATAAAATTTGTGTTAAGTTCAGTCAGTATATTTTTTGGCATGCTATTATATTTTGTCTCCGAATTAAAACTTTTCAATTCGGAGAAAAAATAAATATGTATTTATGCATATATATCTAGTCACTTAAAATGGACAAAATTTACAGCCAAGTTGATGGTGAACTATAATGTATTTTGTGGGTGTGTTTGCATTATATAATAATCTCTCATTATCCGGGATGAATCCATTAAGATCGAGCCCAAATTCGAGCCAGATCGGCTCAGTAATTTCAGAGAAAAATTAGATTTTAAATACTAATCCTTATCTATCTCTATTAATACATTAATATGTACAGTATAGGCAGTTATGTATTAATACCTACTAATACTTATAGTATATACTGTATGCTATAATACTTAATCCACTTCACCTTATCGTAAGGAAAATTCATATAAAATTTTTACCTAATCGTTTCAGTAGTTTCATAAAGAAAGTAGACGATATAGACTAATATATATATATATATATATATATATATATATATATATATATATATATATATATATATATATATATATATATTGAATAGGCATAAATAATTACACTAAAGAAAGTCGGGTGACTGGCGTAAGCAGTGAAAAAAATATATAGCAAAATAAATCCATCTTTCAATTTCACACGACCGTCAGTAAAATGTAGGCTCTCAGCACATCCGCCCTCATTCCGATCAACCACCAGCTTACTCATCCCCCACAACACCTAACAACACCCCTACCCCAAAACGCACCCCTTGGCTTTTTTCTTATCCCCCGTAGCCAAGTAGGCGGCGCCGTAAGTGGCCCTTCCACAATGACCCTTTTCATTGCCCCTCGTTCGCCTGCCATTTTTGCCTCTGGTGATGTCACTAAGTGACGAAATTTTGGCACGTTAGGCGAAAGGGTCCAAGTTCGTAGGATGTGCGGGTAGGGAACTTGGTAGCAATTGGGCACTATGAAAAGCGTCACTCCCTCTCCCTTTCGGTCACTGTCTCCCTCCACACACACACACACAAACACACACACACACACACACACACACATATATATATATATATATATGCGACATCTGACACACGTAAGTGGCTTGTTTATCCACTAAAAGGGCTGCTGATGTTCAGGAGCCGGACCTTTCAGCGTGTGGTTCCTGTCGGGCGCCTCTAGCTGACATCAGCCGTGCTATCACAGACTAGGGAGAAACTAAGATGATGATATTCCGAACAACACTTTTAAAATTACATTTATATATAGTATTATTATTATTATTATTATTATTATTATCATTATTATTATTATTATTATTTTTATTATTATTATTATTATTATTAGTAGTAGTAGTAGTAGTAGTATTTATTTATTTACTTATTTATTAGAAACATCTTACACATCTATAGAAAGGTATTTCTACCTTTATCAGTTCCATCGATCTGGCGCATTTATGCTTGAAATAGCATGCCATCAGTTATAAATAGAACGTTTGCAACATTTAAGTTTAGAATAAGTTGCTTTTAACCCGTCTGTAACCATTGCATTTGAAATAGCATATAGTCATTATTATTATTATTATTATTATTATTATTATTATTATCATCATCATCATCATCATCATCATCATCATCTATTTATTAATACGATAGCCTGTGTTATTTTCTGTGTCTCGTTTATATCCGGTCGGTTAATTGTTATGTACTTCCACTTCTTGTAGTGAATAATTTTAACAAGCATTCCTCGTGATTTTTGCTTTCGCTTTCGACTATAGGTAATGGCACTCCAATAATCTATTTTTAAAAATAATCTTATCAAGAATTCTTCATAAGTATTCCATACGTTTCTATGGCATTTTTCCAAGTTTCAAACAGAATGTTATTGCATATCGTTCTTCTAAAGTGTCCCCACGTCCAGATTGCATTTTTGAAATTAACCAGCTGTGACAATTAGGTTTTCGTAGAGTGTGAACCTGAAATCTTATAAAGTTGGGCAGTCATCTCATAAGATGTACAGCAATATTTTCAAGAGTCTACGACAATTCTAAATGCCTGTACATATAAAAAAAAACTATGGTTCAAATGGTTAGCCATTTTGGTACTGATCAGCGTCAACATTACTTAACGTGAGCTAACGGTAATCACGGGGATTAATTCTTTTTCTTAATTGAATTTGGATCACAGAGTATGTGAGGTAATATTTTTTATAAAGTTTTATTTACAGACACAGACGATATTTTCAATTATAATATGATCCGCTAGTTTGTAAGTGGTTTTTTTATTCACTAAAAGAGCTGTTGAGCAAGAGGAGCCGTATCTTTCAGCATGGTGCTCCCGACCGGCGCCTTAACTGACACCCGGCTAACTATCACCGGCGAGAGAAGGAATAAGATGATGACATCTTCAAACAGACCTTTTATTTATCTATTTATTTATTAAATGCGTTCGCTCAGTTCTACGAAACATTTATTTGTCGGTCGCCCAGTCAGTCCGAACGTCTGTCACGCTCGAGTATTTCCATCGTTGAACGCGCAGATTTAATAGACGCATTTTTAGAATATACGGTAAAATACGTCCTCGTATCTATATTAGAGGTTCGGTCGACACGTCTACAATTTCCTTAAGAGGAAACTGTGGTAATTGGTCCGATACTACTTTTCTGTTTCCGTGTAGTAAAATAAAAATCTTTCAAGAGCTAGGCAATATTGCCAAAGTCGCTGGAACTGGTGGGATCCTTCTACAGCTCCAGTAGATATCTCACTCCTGGTGCAATTCTCTACCTATATAAAAGCCCAGGTACGGCCCACGATGGAGTACTGTTACCACCTTGTGGCAGGAACTGCTAGAAGCAACTTATCCTGCCTTGACAGAGTTCAAAATAGACTTCGTAGCTTAGTGGGGGATGCCCTTTTCTCTTCTCTGCAACCTCTTTCCCACAGAGGCGAGCCTGTCCCTGCTTTATCGTTTTTTTAATTGCAAGTGCTCAGCTGAGCTTCAGTCTATGGTCCCCCCTCGCTAAACTTTCCCGAAAAACACTCATCTAGCCCAAACCACTATCAATAATTTCACACGCCCTTTTTCTGTGCTTAAGCCTAAATGCAGATTCCATGAACAAAGCTTCTTTCTTAGAACTGCATGCCTGTGGGACTCTCTTCTGATTGCCTGCTTTCCAGTTGACTACAATCTGATTGTTTTAAAGTCCAACGTAAACAAGTTCTTGATGAACCGCCCCCCTAAATAATCCAATTTACAAAATTCCCTCTACTTATGTTTATTACGCCATAATCACATTGACTAATGTATACCCATTAATCCTTATCCTCGAGAGGTCGCCGAGCCTTGATAAGTAGTGGTTCCTGTGTAAAAAAAAAGTGTATAAAACCTAATACAGTGCTTCTTTTGAGAAAGCTGGATTGACTCCACATTAAAAAAGATCTTGTTTTCGCGGGGATGTAATTAAATCGAAATGATCCGTGGTGCAGTCGTTAGAGTAATTGAAAGAATCAGTTGTAAAAAGGTCAATCCTCAGTGTGGGTGACCGAAAAAATACAATTACGAATTACTTAGGACCTCTATACAGTCATGGCTGACGGAACAGGAGAACGCTACCCTCGTGAATTAAATAACGGTTCCGTTCGGAATTCCATTCAAATTCCCGAGTTCAACAGAAACATTCCAGAGTAGTACAAGATACACCTGAAGAATGTCGGAGGTTACATTGATCGAGCCGTTGTGAAAATCACACTCAAGATGAGAACTGTAGTCCGATGAATCCAAATAATAGGAAACATTACGTTTCTGGAATTTTTAGATGATTATTTATTATGCGTATTATTAGGTCGGGGCTTACATCAACCAAAACCTTGCGAAAATCACTCACATAATGAGAAAAGTAATTTGAAGAATGCAAACAATATGAAAAAGAAGCCTAGGGTTTTTCTAGACAGGCCTTCATCAAAAATTAAAAAGTTTCATTTTTGATAACAATCATCTCTCTGGAGTCTGAATGGTATCAAGTCTCCCATGATTTCCAGTACTCTCCACATTTTTCAATTATATTTGTTAATGGATTCTCGTTATCGCAACAGCTGTTTACCATGGATGTCTCGTTGGCATCGATCATTGCTCATCACAGAAATTTTGGTGGGAATAAGCCCCTCTCTTCCAAGGCCGTCATACAGCGGACCTCTTATTAGTGCTTTCTCTCCTCAATATTTCCGTCTTCTCGACTCTTCACAACTATTTGGTGTGATGTCAGTTTTTTTAATGTGTAGATTGACTTACAATTATATGATTTCAATTTTCGAGATGGTGTTTCTTGTGCTTTACTGCTCAAGTAGTTTTCTGCGTATTCTTTTAGCGGTTGCGACTCTTGCGTATAAGTCTCAACATTCTAGAGCATTCCTTTATATTTCAATCGTCTTTATTGTTTTCCATTGTATCTTATGAGGAGCTTTCCCATTGTCTCAGTACCCTTCGCACTCTTTTGATGGAGGTCTGGTTGGTGCTTTCTCTTACTTGCTTTCATTATCCGTGACCCTTCAAAATTATTTTGTTCGGCATCAATTTTAGCTGCTGCTTATAGGGTGAGAGAGAATTTATAACCTATCTCGCAGTTTCAATTTTTTTGGGTTTTACGTAGCGCTTTTTTTTGTTTGTTTTTTTTTGTTTTTTGTAATTTCATTATAACTGCTTAGTGTTCGTGGTTTATGTGGGTTAGTTTGCTCCATTCATGGATTTTTTTTCTTAATATTTTGACTGTTTATATCAATGATGTTCGTTGTATAGACTTGTTTTTCTCTTGATTATATTTGACGTCTTTTTCAGATTTTTGCAATTCTTACAAATATTGGTATTATATAGAATTTCATCATGATCAACGCTCCTTTCAATATTCTGGTAAACTTCGTGTATTTGCTTCGTTCTTCATATCTTCACTATTCCCGCTGAACGGCAAGAAATTATAATCTTGTAGTTTGCTTTCTTCTTGTTAATTAATATGACGTCCGGTTTTCTCGCTTGGATGAGTTTATCTGTTTGTATCATCTTGTCTAAGATGTTTTCATATATTATCCCAGCACTACATGTTTGCCTGTACAACATCTAGACATTTGCATTTTTTTCTCATTTTCATCCTAAACAAGGGATATGGCAATTTGAAACGTTAGGAATTTCTACTTGGGATCTGGTTTAGCTAGGGACTCAGGGGAGTTGATCAGTGAAATGTCTGTTCATATTACATTGAAACATGTTAGTACAGTCAGGAAAGCAGGAATCAGGGAGTGAATTCCAAATTCCAAATGTCCGAAAAAATATATATTAAAGTAGAAGGCTTTTCTAACATCTAGGCATTTCAGCAGTATAAGAGTAGGGTTTTGCTGCTTGTGGTGTTAATAGGAGGTATGTACGTCGAGGAGGCATGAATTTAGGCAACTATACTTATTGCAAGGGCGAATTGTGACTTTGTAAATACATAAGATGATTAGTATGAGTAATTTTCTCGCGCGGTAGAGGGAGCCCACCTTCTTTGTATCAGACTTGGCAATGGCCGCAGAGGATTCGTTCCAATCAATTTTGCTTGTGAATGTTAGGAGTTTGAAAGATGTGCTCTCGTGGAGGTTGTAGTTTGTCATGATAGTCAGTGATTGAAAAGGTTTTTTTTTTATTTAGCTGTTAAAGAAAAGAAGTTAAATGTTAGTAGCATTGTATGTTACCGTATATTTACGGCACCATTCCATTACCAACTGAATGTCGTTTCTAAGGTTTCTGCAATTGTATTGGATTTGTGTACATTCGTTTTATCGTCATGTGAATTATAAAACGTAGTATCATCAGAAAATCTTATCAGGGAAGCCATTTATTTACATCCTTAATAATAACGGTGTCTTGGGACACACCTGCATTAATATCATGTTGTTTGGGTGTACGGTCATCAAGGACAATTTGGATTTTTCTCTTGTCGGGTAAGAATTTGATTATGTTGAGTATTCGTCCAGAAATCCCGCAATTTTCGTTAGAAATCACGCAGGCCATACTTTTTTCATAGTCTTTAGTAGGGATACACCTTTAGCTTCCCACGTCTTATCTACTTCATGGTGTGTGCGTTCAGAGATGATGGTTAATATATCTGCCGTAGATCGGGCTTACATAAATACATACTGTTAGAAAGAAGTTTAGTATTAGCAAAATATTTGACTAGTTCTTGGTTGCAAATATTTTAACGAAGAGAAGCAGATGACTGATGGAGCGATAATTGAACGGGTCAGTTCTTTCGCACGAATTCTTGATACAGCAGAGGCAATTTTCAAGCTGTCAGAGAAGCGCTTGATATCTGATGAGTCCTTGGATTGCGCCTCGGCCCTCGATGGAGTGTAAAAGCTGAGTGTTGGGATAATCCTACCTACTCCTAAAGAAATTTAGCTTTGCTAACCGGATAATTTATTTGAGTCTAGCTCTAGGAAAGTTGTCAACCGAGATTAAGGAGTTATCTCACCTTCAGCAGTGTAATACAGTGACTAGCGAGGTCAGTAACACAAGTTTTACATCAGGTGTCTGTCTCTTATTAGACGATCTGACGGGGTCTGTGAACAATCACTCTGAGAGGAATAATCCCGCCGCTAAACCAGGTATCCCTACGCCTCTACCAGAAAAATAGGAATAAGTAGTAACCACTTAATATAGGTATAATTTTTCAATATAGATTTAAACTATAGCTAATATGTACATAGTTAACATATATAAATGTTAAATACAGATAAACAATATAGATAAGTATCTACTTAATAGAAATATAAATGTAAAATATAAATAACTAGCGGGGGAGGGGGGTAGCCGGCGTTGCCCAGGTGTTTAGATGTGTGTGTGTGCTCGGGCGAGCGGGGGAAGGTATATCAAAACAAAAGAATAAGCTAAATAATCACCCTGTTTAAATATTATAAAAAATGTTAAAACTTAAAAAAAAAACTAACGTAAGGCAAACGAACGATGTTAAAATTTCATAAAATTGGAAAAACAAAAACATAAAAAGAAAACGCGAATGTGATGAAAAACAACCAGAAAAAACGAGCGTTAAAACTTCTTTAAAAATTCTGAAAAATAAAAGCCAAAAAAAAAACATAGAGCATAGTTTTAATAACCCTGTTTCAATAATAAATCTTTAAAAATCGAAAAAAAGACATCTCACACCACGATTCGATCTCACAACCTTTAGATAAAGGGTGCAAAAAACCTAAAAAAAAACCCAGTAACACAGAGTAACTTAAACATGTTTGAATTTATTTAAAAGTATTAAAAACAGAATTGATACGTGCCTGCAATAAAAGTTAACTCTGCTGCTTCTATTTGACCTCATTAATAAGGTCAGAAGTATCAGAGTTAGCTTTTGAGTTTGTTTACCCATGTTTCCCCAAGATGTTGAGGAGGGGGGAACTAGCTCCCCATTGTCCAGATTGAATAGCAATTGTCTGATATAAGAAGTTTGGCCCCCACATTGATCAATGCTGATTGCTTCTGGACGTTCTCCGGGGCGGTTACCGGGAATACTGGGTTTTAATTAGTTTCGGTTTTATACAAAAATGCTGACCGAACACAAGACGGGCTGAAATAGCAATAATTTTGAAAAAATCGACTTAAATAAATCTAGACGCAACGCGCGTTCGCAAATCTTCGATATTATGATCTAGGGACTATATAAACAATTCTAAGCGATATTAACCCCCAAAGCCTTTGCGAGACATACATAAAATGATCACACGCATTTTGCCTTATATATATATATATATATATATATATATATATATATATATATATATATATATAGATTATCTTCTAATCTCTACAATTATGTAAATACAACTTTGTGTGTGAGTTCGTTCTTTATAAACTCCGAAACGGCTGAACATAGTTTGTTAAAAATTTACAGAACTTTAGTGTATTAGTTAGGAAGTGAACTTGCTTAGATTACCTCCAATAATTACCGATAATCAAACCCGTTATTTTCATTCATCCACCATCGGTAAAGCCATTTTTCCATGTCGCCCCTTAGCAACAATGATAGAACAACGGGATGTGAAAATTCTACTGTAAGTTGATAGCGATTTGTGTGTGTGTGTGTGTGTGAGTGTGTTTGGTTTTGTATATACATGGGGTGGTTTTTAGGTCCAAACTCCGCACGTAAATCGTAAGAAATTCTGCAGAAGTAGATAGGCACTTCATTAATCAGTTTTACCGCCCACGATTTTATTTGGACCAATCAGATTGATTGTTGTTACTAACTACCGAGGCGTATTGTTGGCGCTAATTTTATCTTTCAGGGCGCCAGTTTTCAGAAAGACATCAAGTCGGATGAACGTTGAAACTCACCTCTTATGAGATCATGGAGCCTCAACCCCTTTTGTCTCGTTGAGACATATCAATGCCCTAATATGGGGCGAAGTTGTATTATTATTTGCAAACACCAATGCCCTTACGTTGGGCGAAATATTATTCACCACACACTGTTGCGTTCTCCGAACTAATTGATTTTCTTCATTACTTTAATAATTTCTTTAAGAGTCCATTCGGACGGTTATTCTCAGTGAACCTCATGATGACAACCGGACTCACAGCATTCATTCTTGGAAGGCATCACTAACTCATCGACTTGTTGCAATTATTCTGCGAACACCGTAGACGCTTGTATCCGGAAAACGCAAAGATAAACAATGAATTATTACCCATACGAGTATTACTCGCTCTGTTACGGCAGAAGTTGAAGATGGCACAACTTTTGCAACTTGTATCTTTGTACTTTAAAAAAATTTACGTTGACGTTTAAAGGTGAGCCTGTTGTGATTTCTGTTTGCTTTCTTGCATTCTGCCAAGGGTAGAACCGAGGTGAGAGAATATCTCAGAAAAATTCGTATTTTTTTTCCCATTAACTGAAAAGAATTTTATAAGACTTTGAAAATTTGTGTTTTTTTTTTTTCTTTTTCTTTCCATGATCTGACCTGTAGGTTCAAACCCCGCACGCAAATTTCTTATGTGTTTTTTTTTCGTTGACTGGAAAGTAGTTTATATAATATGATTTTATAAAAGAAACAGTAGGTTCTCTAAAGTGCAATGTAGAATAACATATATTTCTGACAAAGTTACTGCATGGAGGCATGTGAAGCTTCCTCCCGGGAGATTTCACGGATTTCGATGACAATAAAAATATAGGAGTGTGAAATATTCGTTAATCATCATTCGATGCCGGGCAACGTCGGGTCTCCCTACACACACACACACACACACACACACACACACACACACACACACACATATATATATATATATATATATATATATATATATATATATATATATATATATATACAGGGTGTCCACAAAGTCTGGCTTAATATGTAGCCAGACTTTGTGGAAGCATCCTGTAGATTATGTAGCCAGACTTTGTGGGCACTCTGTATATAATATATATATATATATATATATATATATATATATATATATATATATATATATATATATATATATATATATATATATATATATATATATATATATATACACGGTGTGCCCACAAAGGTCAGGCTACATAATCTACAGGATGTTTGTTGCTTCATAGATGTTAATCCAATGAAATTCAAATGTTTATAAAAATAGTGCTCATTGTTCGATCCCGGGTAACGTCGGGTCTCCCTGCTAGTATAAATATAAAAATAAAATTCCATCGTTGTTTTTGTTATATTTACACTTATTTGAAGTTTAATTTATATTTGTATGATAAACGTATTGCTGGTAAAGAATGAAATAATTACATTTGATTTTCTTTTTCAAACTGTTGTTACATTTTACTGATGTTCATACATAAGATCATTCTAAATTAACCATTTTTAATTCAGTTTTCTATTGCATATTTTATGTATATGATGAATAGCATGGAACACTGCTCATCGGATGGGAAAAATGACAGAAACGTAACTTTGTGGCGTATCAATTGTGCACGGAGACAAGTAAACAACCGCAAACAAACAACATAGTTTTACTAGAAATCCTCTATTATTTCACAATATATTAAATGACGTTCTACGTTATTTTTGCGTCACAATCTGTGGACAATATTTCTTCACAAACATTCTCCAGAGAACGAAAGCGAAAGGACATAATTCCTGTTGCAGAAGAATAGGCTTACTAAAAAAACTTAACGATATACTGACCCAGCTGTATTAACCGATACTGCATCCTCTATTTTGTGTTCGAAATTAAACAAAAATAAGTTAGAATCATGAGCGGTTTTGTTTTTACAAGCGCGGTGACTGCCGACGAAGATTTTCATCACGACATCCCGAATGAAACCAATATTATGCAATATGAACGAGGATCGCGCCCTCTCACGAGATTCCAGACACGCGGCCGTGTTGTCGCTCACGTTCGCTTGAACTCTCCAACAAGAAAAAGAGCTACTGCCACTCTGTCAGACAGCGTGTGCCAATCTAAGGCTGCAAAGATGGACAACCAGAGTGAGGCGTCGGAACTGGTTGAAACGAAGCTCTCTGTTTTCGGCGATTCCGCTCGAATGTCTACTAACATGTATTAAGTGTTTTCCCTGACCTGAACTGTCGGTAGGAGCGGCTATCAAATATTTGACTTACCTTCAGGTGATGTAATTTTTTGTCGGCTAGAGCAATAACCAACAGAAGGGAAAACAGTACGAATATGAAAAAAATATAAAATAACATTTATTTTGAAATTATAATAAAGAAGTATTTAAATTTTTCGAAACGTTTTCTGTATCATTTATTTTACGATGGACATAAAAATTTTTCTTTGTAACGTACCCGTTATTTATAGCTAATAAAAATCGATGTTTTTTATGGTATGCAAGATTGTAAAGGTTTCCAATACTCTTAGTTCAGTTCCCCAATTATTGTAACACACTTCACGTTCTTGACACTATTATTTTTTCTGATACCTTACATAGTCATTATTCTTGGTTTGTTAAGGTCTCGACATTCTTTTCTAGGCATTTATACACTCTGACATTCCACGGCAGCTTTTTGTGAGATAATCCGATACTGGTTCGGCTGCGCACTTACTTTGAATGATAGTAGGTTATATTTCCTTTTCTTCTATACAGTATGAACCAACAAAATACTTTTGTTGAATTAAACGAACATCATACAGGTACTTTTACAGCATTTGAATCAAACGGTTTTTTGCCATAAACCTTACTTAACTCTTAATTTACTCTAATCTGAATTTTAGATTTAGTTCGTCAAAAGTCGGTTTGATTCGGGTCAAATTTTGTAGTAGTACTAACTTAAGTTATTATAAGGGATATGACAAGAGAATATTATTTTCATTATTTTTACTCTCGAGTATATATCAGTTAATATTTTATATGTTTTTAGATAGAGTGATGTGGTTCTCGATTGACTAACTGTGTCTAAGTATGTTGGATATATAACTCGAAGGTCAAAACAATAAGAATATTCTCTTGTCATAGCCCTAGTTATTATACGCTATGTTAGCTTAGAGTTAGGATAAGGTAAATTTGCTATAGGGTTGAAGATAAAAACCAATTTGGTTCGTATTGTGCAGAAGTACCCTTATCCAATTGGTTAACTTTTTTAAAAATTTAGTATTAATGTGCATTTTCTCCCGATATTCTGTTGTAACTTAAATTATTTCAGTTATATTATTATTATATTATATTCAGTTCATAATAATGATTCGTTAGTACCATCTGCTTATATGAGATATAATGGTTTCAACACTTAACGGGTTTCCTTATATAACAGCTCTTATTAGTGCCGATGGTTCTATGATGTAAATTTAATTTTAATTTGTTCTGAACTTTTTCATGTTTTTGGATACTGTCTCTAGTTTTTTTTTTTTTACAATTATTCGTTTTTACTTCTGCAGTTATGAACCGTGCTTAAATAATAACTTTATTATTTAGAAATCAATTCTTAACATGGAGAGAGGAAGGTGTTCGGTTACTATTCTGTACTTTCACCTTACAATTTAAAATAAAGAAAAGATATCGTAAAAATTAATACAACTTGAAAATACTATTTTAAAATAGCACGGTTCAATAAGTGCTTAAGCACCTATTTGTATTATGCCAGTGTTTATATTTTGAGACACGGGTTTCTTGCAAGTTCCGTGTTTTTCTGCCCTTTTCAACTTTACCTTCGGATCGAGTTAATTCTTGCCATCACAGAATCATCATCATCAGTATCAGCAGCAGCAACAGGACCAGCAACAGGGACAGCTTTATATTAACATCCAAATTTTCTTAACCTTGCTTGCAACATTGTAGAGTCAGAGCTATGCCGTCTAAAAGACTGGTTCTTGTCAAGGCCACCTACGAAGCACATGTTCGGTAACAGCTGATATAGAATATTAACTCAGCTAAACGGATTCTGGTTAAATTCAGAAAGCATTATCACGATCAGTTTTAATCCAATCACCTCTGTTGTGAGGCGCGAAACCGCAATCAATTAAGTAAAAGTGACAATATGACTCCTACGCCATTCTTTTGTGTGTCCTGATAGGGTCAAGAAAAGGGTCCCAAATCTAATAGGTCCCAATTTGTCAACTAGGCTCCGACCCCTGTCCCATCACCGCCATGTTGCATCTCTGTGCCTGTTTTACAAGTATTTTAATAGAATGTACTCTGATGGACTCGTTCCACTTGTGCCCCTCTTCGACATACATATCCCTCATGACCCCGCTTAGCAACAAGGCACAACCCTTCACTGTTGATGTCCCTAAATCCCAGAAAGCTTTCTACTCTAATAGCGTCATTTTCCGAATAGCTAGACTTTGGAACTCCCTTCCTGCTACCTACTTCCTGTCTGTAATAATATGCGGAAGTTCAAATGTAACGCAAACTAACATCTTGTTAATCTTTCTTAAGCATGGTCCCAATGAGTAGCTTTCTTTTACGTCCAACTGGCGATATGCATTGTTTGGGGTGAAGGAAATATATATATATATATATATATATATATATATATATAAACTTCCATGACTCTTCATACGAGAGCTAAATCTTGCTGTTCCCGATGCCATGTTTAACCTTGCAACGACAAAAAGCTGTGAGAAACATGGAAATGTACATCAGACTATACAATGTAAGAAATTCTGCAGAAATAAGCCATCTCCTTATTGGATGGTTTCTCCGCCCACGAATTTGTTTGAACCAATCGAATTGCATGTTAAAACTAACTGTTCACGGCGCCAAAATATCCTTTCAGATCAGAAACCAAAAAGACGCTGAGTTGAACGGATTGGAATTCTCACTCGGATCGAGGCAGCAAAAAGTACTTTGTTGCCTTGAGACCTTTTAATGCCCAAATGTGGAGGGGAACATTATCATTGCAATTACCAATGCCCTTATGTAGGGAGAATTTATATATTTGCACGCTTGTGCTACATATTAATATCCGTCAAAGACTATTTTAAGGTCCACGGTTTGATCTGCTTTGTCTTCCATTGGACTGAATCAAAAGGGACACCACGGGGATGCTCGTCTAGCAGTGTCCTCAACACTTGAACCTGCGGAATTTTCTGTAAAGCCTTTATCGAAGATGAACAATTATCCTTTCGGTGACGTTATCAGCCCATAGTAGCAGATAGCTGAAGATGGCGCATCTTTTGTGACATGGATCTTTTCTGCTTTGATAACAATTACGGTGAAGTGTTAAAGGTGAGCCTGTTGTAATTTCTCTTTGGTTTTCTTCCATCTTCTAAGGGCAAAAACTTTGTGAGGGAAATTCTAACAACAATCCTGATGTACGATCTTCGTGATGTCGATGCTTAAAAACTACAACAACAACTACTGCATCAGCGGGGAAGTAAAGGGGCGCTAATTTTTTTAAGTAAAAAGCTAACAACCTGGAACCTGGATGTGCCAAGTTCGAATCCAGTTCTTTCAGGGGTGTTGGTAACCTTCCCGTCGTATTTACTTTAAGTAGATGTTTCTTTAAGAAATGATTTTAATTATTATATGTAGATATCAGGAAAACGAAGACAAACAATCATCATTTGATACATTTGAAATGAATGAATAAATAATGCTCATCGTGATGATGATTATCATCAGCAGGAACCACATATATTCTTTTATTATATCGCTACCTACATCACATCTTTGCCATCACGCACAAGTAACATTGTAATTCTGCCATTCTCTTATTTATTCTGTTATATTTTAGGTTTAAAAAAGTATTTTAATCGTTGAATACGTTAATGGATTAGACGTATCTTACTGTAGATGCGCCAAACCACCTTTATAAGAAACTCTGTCTGTATATCGCCATTTAACTCTACTATAATCATCCAAACACACGTTCGAATACATGGTTATCATTCAAGCATGTGTTTGGATAAATGTTTAAGTGTTAGTTTTACTCATTTAGAATTGCTTTAAATCTTCACCGTTCACTCATTTTGGGACCAAATTTCAACCATTTTTTACAGATAACCTTCTCTTTCAGTCTCTTACAGAATCACCTTCCCAGATATATTTTGAAATGAAAATTTTCAATCTTCATTTATTAAAAAAAAGTTATAATAAAATTACTGGTGTTCAAAAGTCCTCAGAATTAGTAAAGAATGTAGGAGACGATTACTTCTGATTGGCTGCCGGTTACCATAGCAATTTTTTCAACATTGATTTTTAGAGCCGATTTCTTCTGGTTCGCAGTTGCTTACGATAGCAGCTGTTTCATCGTCGGCACCTTTATCATAACGGAAATGTCGCTCGTATACCATTCATTTGGGTTATATAGAGAGAGTTCTCTTTGCAGTAGTAGAGCGGATAATATTTTGTTTACAAGGTCGCCCATTTATTCTGTTTCTCTCTATTTTTCTGCCCCTTCTTTCTGTTTTTTTAATTAATTACGTCTTTATTTGATTTTTTAATTTAGTCAATTAAAGAAGTTGTTAATAATTTTATGGATTGTTGATAACGCGTATGATATTGGACACAAAAAAGAAAATATGATTTCAAAGCAATGTCTGGGAAAATCATGAACTACATAGAAAAGTGGGAGCATCAAAAGAAATATGGTAAAGATTAAGCTTAGAAAAGTAAACGGATTAGTTTATAAATCTGGAAAAGAAAAGACAAGATATTCTAGTAAAAAATATAATAAATTTATAACTTAAAATATTGCAGCGTTAAGAATGTATATATAATGTTAAATTGATATTTTAAATTCTTAATGCTGCAATATTTTAAGGTATGCATTTATTATATTTTGTCTTTTTCCGTTTTTTTTCTTTAAATTTATTATATCTTGTATTTTTTTCCAATTTTAACAACTAGTCCATTTACTCTTTTCAGCTTAATCTTAACCATATTACTTTTCATGTTCGCATTTTTCTATGTAATATAAAAGGAACTTTGTCTGTGTGTATGTGTGTGTAATTAAGTTCGTTTTCTATGGACTCGAAAACGTCTCGACCGATTTTTATGAAATTTTACACAAAGGTACTTTATATGTCTTGAAGTGTTCTTAGATATGTTTTGTATCGAAATGTATTCGATAAGTATCGATAACCGATAATCGAAATAATTTGATGAAAGAAGGAACAGGCGATCTTGACCAAAGTAAACGCCTTACACAGCATAACTTCACAAGTCTATTTGAGAAGTTTTATTACCACACAAGCCGAAAGACGTAACATATAAAATAAACAGTATGTTTTTTGACATGATAGGATCACGTTCAGAATAAATGTTTCTCTTTAAAGCATAATTACATCATGATACTTGAGGTTTTATTTTAAACTTAAAAGCCATTACATAAATAAAATGGTTTTATAAAATCAACATTAGGTGATTTTTAGTTCAATGTAGACTGGAATGTATTTTAGACGACGCCACTGCTGTGAGACATGTGAAGCTTCTTCTCGGTGCACCGTGATAGGTCCCAAAATAGAGCAAGCAGTAAGTCGATTTGATTTAAAAGTCGGTGATTTCACCGATGCTGATGACAATAAAAGTCAGGGACTATGAAACATTAGTCGATCATCATTCAATCCCAGGCAACGTCTGGTATCCCTGCTAGTCTTTTTTAATATGTTAAATAACGTTATTGTTCGTTTGTTATATTTAAGTGCCAAATAGGTTTGTTGTTTGTTTATTAGATATAAGTTTGACATATTCTGCATTTAGAGCCAGAATATCACACGTGGGATAACACTTGCTTTGATCCTTTTATATCATCAGGAATTTGTGAATATGCTCTCATCTCCAGCATCGCAGCTTATTTCGTCGAAATGAAGAATAATGTTCGGTAATTGACCATTTCAGTTGTCCACTCTATCTCAATTGTAACGCCTGGATACGTCATGATTCCTATAGGTACGTGCAAAATGAATGCCGATTCTCAAAATGAATAAACATTTTGACCCCTCCCTTTACTTAAAAACTCACCAAAAATCAGGGAATTAACCAATTTTAATGAAATTTTCAGTATTTATCAAATAAATATGAGAAAATAAATTGAATCCATTATTTATATTTAAATCTTAGTGGAAATGTATTATGTTTTTTAAACCAAAAAAAACACCTTTACTAAAGTTATGGTTTTCAGTAGTAAAAGAATTATTTAATTTTCGATATAACTCGACGAAAAATGAATTTCTCGAACTACCGATATTATCATTGAATTAAGCATTGTTTATTTAGTATTTTCACACAAAAAATTATAATAGCAAATATATTTCTACTTTTTTTTTTTAATTACAAGTTTCGCATAATTTTTATGTGTAAGATTTTAAAATGTCCCTTGCTAAAATGAATGTGAAGCTTTCGGCGTAACATCATTTTTATATAATATTGAACAATAATAAAAAAAATAATTTAAAAACAGGAGCATAGAAAAATAATTAAATTAAAAAAGGGAAAAATTATACTAGCGTTACGGATAGGAATGTACGGATGCACGTCTGGGAAAAAGAAAGAAAACTATCACCCACTTCCTCCCTCTTCCTTATATGCCATCATTTTCACAGTCTTCTACTGACTGAAGATTTGGGCTTCCGTATATTCCGTGTTTACAAAACTTTCGTTTGTTGCGCTAGTGTGAACGAGGAATCACTCGGTTTAGGGGCTAATTAAGCTATTTTTTGTAAAAACAAAGTGTCTTTCACAATGAATTTATTTACCTTTCAAATTTAACCAAATTGGTTAGCTCGCCGTGCAAACTTTTTTCATAACTTTTTCTTTTTCACGTGTACAAATATTTTTTCCCCTTTGGAAATTAAGTTTAGTCCTTAATCTTTCAAATACAATCTAAAAGTAATCGGAAACCTACAAATAAAATATGATAAATCGGCTTTCAAAACTGGGTCCGCCTATCTTTATTCCGCCATTTTTGCCCGTATCTAGAGATTTCCACCCTATCTCAGTCGAAACGTCTGGATACTTTATGATTCCTACGAGATATTGCAGGGATAATAGCAACTACTAGGTTTTGGAGCGCATTTCCTTAGGTATCATCCGAATCAATTCCATGGCTATTATGACGTCATCTGGTAACGTCCGTTTGATGAGAAAAAAGCTTATAAGGAAGTATTGATATGCATTCTTATTTCTTTAAAATAAAATAATTATAGTCGAATACAATATCTTTAAATAAAATAATTATGGTAGAATACAATTTCTTTAAATAAAAGAATTATAGTAGAATACAATATCTTTAAATAAAATAATTATGGTAGAATACAATTTCTTTAAATAAAAGAATTATAGTAGAATACAATTTCCTTAAATAAAATAAGTATGGTAGAATACAATTTCTTTAAATAAAAGAATTATAGTAGAATACAATTTCCTTAAATAAAATAAGTATGGTAGAATACAATTTCTTTAAATAAAAGAATTATAGTAGAATACAATTTCCTTAAATAAAATAATTATGGTAGAATACAATTTCTTTAAATAAAAGAATTATAGTAGAATACAATTTCCTTAAATAAAATAAGTATGGTAGAATACAATTTCTTTAAATAAAATAAGTATGGTAGAATACAATTTCTTTAAATAAAAGAATTATAGTAGAATACAATTTCCTTAAATAAAATAATTATGGTAGAATACAATTTCTTTAAATAAAAGAATTATAGTAGAATACAATTTCCTTAAATAAAATAAGTATGGTAGAATACAATTTCTTTAAATAAAAGAATTATAGTAGAATACAATTTCCTTAAATAAAATAATTATGGTAGAATACAATTTCTTTAAATAAAAGAATTATAGTAGAATACAATTTCCTTAAATAAAATAAGTATGGTAGAATACAATTTCTTTAAATAAAAGAATTATAGTAGAATACAATTTCCTTAAATAAAATAAGTATGGTAGAATACAATTTCTTTAAATAAAATAAGTATGGTAGAATACAATTTCTTTAAATAAAAGAATTATAGTAGAATACAATTTCCTTAAATAAAATAATTATGGTAGAATACAATTTCTTTAAATAAAAGAATTATAGTAGAATACAATTTCCTTAAATAAAATAAGTATGGTAGAATACAATTTCTTTAAATAAAAGAATTATAGTAGAATACAATTTCCTTAAATAAAATAATTATGGTAGAATACAATTTCTTTAAATAAAAGAATTATAGTAGAATACAATTTCCTTAAATAAAATAAGTATGGTACAATACAATTTCTTTAAATAAAAGAATTATAGTAGAATACAATTTCCTTAAATAAAATAAGTATGGTAGAATACAATTTCTTTAAATAAAATAAGTATGGTAGAATACAATTTCTTTAAATAAAATAATTATAGTACAATACAATTTCTTTAAATAAAATAATTATAGTACAATACAATTTCTTTAAATAAAAGAATTATAGTACAATACAATTTCTTTAAATAAAAGAATTATAGTAGAATACAATTTCCTTAAATAAAATAAGTATGGTAGAATACAATTTCTTTAAATAAAATAAGTATGGTAGAATACAATTCCTTTAAATAAAAGAATTATAGTACAATACAATTTCTTTAAATAAAATAATTATAGTACAATACAATTTCTTTAAATAAAAGAATTATAGTACAATACAATTTCTTTAAATAAAAGAATTATAGTAGAATACAATTTCCTTAAATAAAATAAGTATGGTAGAATACAATTTCCTTAAAAAAAATAAGTATGGTAGAATACAATTTCCTTAAATAAAATAAGTATGGTAGAATACAATTTCCTTAAAAAAAATAAGTATGGTAGAATACAATTTCCTTAAATAAAATAAGTATGGTAGAATACAATTCCTTTAAATAAAATAAGTATGGTAGAATACAATTTCCTTAAATAAAATAAGTATGGTAGAATACAATTTCCTTAAAAAAAATAAGTATGGTAGAATACAATTTCCTTAAATAAAATAAGTATGGTAGAATACAATTCCTTTAAATAAAATAAGTATGGTAGAATACAATTTCCTTAAATAAAATAAGTATGGTAGAATACAATTTCCTTAAAAAAAATAAGTATGGTAGAATACAATTTCCTTAAATAAAATAAGTATGGTAGAATACAATTTCCTTAAATAAAATAAGTATGGTAGAATACAATTCCTTTAAATAAAATAAGTATGGTAGAATACAATTTCTTTAAATAAAATAAGTATGGTAGAATACAATTTCCTTAAATAAAATAAGTATGGTAGAATACAATTCCTTTAAATAAAATAAGTATGGTAGAATACAATTCCTTTAAATAAAATAATTATAGTACAATACAATTTCTTTAAATAAAATAATTATAGTACAATACAATTTCTTTAAATAAAAGAATTATAGTACAATACAATTTCTTTAAATAAAAGAATTATAGTACAATACAATTTCTTTTAATAAAAGAATTATAGTACAATACAATTTCTTTAAATAAAATAATTATAGTAAAATACAATAAAAATTTTGTCGTATAAACCTAACAATACCTTTTTTTCTATCATTTTGTTCTGGTTTAGGAACAGGCATCGTACAGAAAGTCAGATATCCACCTGCTATTTCATTGATATCTTTTAACGATTTTCTACTCAGTAAACCAAGTGCTACATAATTTTTTTTACATAGGCATCATCACTTATCAAGGCCAGAGGCCGCTCGAGGATAAGGGTTAAAGAGGGTATATTAGTCAATTGAACAACATAGTAATCGTTAGTAATGGAAATTCAGTAAATGTGTTAATTTAAGCGGAACAGCTCATCAAGAACTTGTTTACGTTGGACTTGAAGACAACCATATTGTAGTCAGCTGGAAAGTAGGCAAACGGAAGAGAGATCCACGGCCATGCAGTTCTCAGAAAGAAGCTTTGTTCATAGAATTTACGTTTAGGTTTGGGCACAGATAAAGAGTGGGTGAGGATTATTGATAGTTTTTTAAGCTAGACGAGTGTTTCTTGTGAAAGTTTGGCGAGGGGGGACCATCGATTGAAGCTCAATCGAGAACTTGCCATGAAAATAACGATAAAGCAAAGACAAACTCGCAACATCTCTTCCGTGAGATAGAGTTTGCAGGGAAGAGAAAAAGACATCATCTACGAGGCTACGAAGTCTATTTTGAACTCTATCAAGGCAGGACAAGTCCTTTCTAGCAGCTCCTGCCCTGATGTGGTAATAGTACTCCGTCCTTGGACGTACCTGGCTCTTATATAGATAGAGAATTGCATCAGCAGTGAGATATCTATGGGATCGATAGAATGATCCCACCATTTTTCCAGCGGCCTTGGCAACGGATTTGATGTATTTGTTCCATTTCAGATCAGTAATAAAGGTCAAGATTCTAGCATATGATTACATAAACGATGAGATCTTCCAAGTTTTCAATTTCTTTGGATGTCGTAAATAATGCCTTCGCTGCCTCTCAGCTCTGCTTACGCCGCATTATTAGAGACGCTGATTTTAACTAAGATTGTCACTTTCTTTTTCCTGTTCCATATCAGGTTTTACAGCTCCGTTTCTAAGTATATATCTGTAGTAATTGTATCCGTGTTAACCTATGAATATTGAATTAAATCCTATAGCTAAAAGAGCAATGGAAACAATTTTTTTTTTCAAACTTAAACGAGATAAAGAACGAAAATAATATTTGAAATCTAAGCCTGACAGACTTAGGGAAATGAAAATAATTGTAAAGAGAAGCTGAAGGAAATCAATGTAATAACTCTTCTCATATTACATTTTGTTCTGTCTGCAGTCAATGAGGCAGGACTTTTACCGAATCAATCGTTGGTTTTAATTCAAACAGAGGGAACTGGGTATTCCCTATATTAAAGCTCGACCTGGTCTCTAACTTTTCCCTCGTGGTGAGCAAGCGATTAGCAACAAAAACTTAGGGAAAGTTCTCTCTATCGTAGTACGTAAAGCGAATAGCTTCAACAGCTTTTGCTTTGTTTGTTTGTTTGTTTGTTTGTTAAACGAACGATCGTGGTTCGGGATTCTCTGATCTGCATTATGTCCTTTTTGTTAGTCGGGATTTTTCGATAATTGAATGGTTGCGGGGTTTTCTCACGACAACGAGAGCAGGGAATCCTAGAGTTAGTATGCGGAGTCGGGGAAAGTGTTGCATAAAAATATTTCAAACAACAGGCGGAGAAACAAATTTGCCTTTCTCTATACCGTTTTGTACCAAGTCTGTTTACCATAGTTTACCCTGCCAGAAATCGAAGTTTCAGACAGCAAAGTTCTAATACTGCAATGTCGTCACCGCCTCCACTCTAGAGAGGAAAACTTAGAAATTACGCGAGTATTACCTTTGCATCGTCCCTGTCCTCTTTTTCTCATGATGTAGAAGATTATTATTATTATTATTATTATTATTATTATTATTATTATTATTATTATTTATTTATTTATTTATTTATTTATATGATAGTGATGGTTTAAGACGTAAATAAGGTAGAAGTAACGAAGATAGAAAAGCTGAGTTCATACATGAAATTTGCTTGGACTTTGAAAAGGCTACGAAACATGCAAATTATCATTATTTTAATAATTGGAGGAACATTAATAGCATGGGGAAACACACAAAAAAGTAGCCAGGACTATTTGTAAAGAAAATGGCTGACATGTTAAAAAAAAACCTGAGTTCTGAAGCCACGATACTTGTAAGAAATTGGAACCCAGAAGATGTTAATTATTGTAGACTGAATTAGTAAGGAATCTCTGGTCAGTCAAAGAAACGACGGATGTAGTTTACTTATTTACAAGCCGGTGAAAAAATAAGTAAAGGAGATGGTAGCATTAGCTTACGGTTTAAAAATGAAGTTAACCCACTCAAAAATAGAAAATTAAGAAACGTCCTCGATTAGAAAGAAGAATCGTAAATTCTGTCCGTAATTTCCAAGGCTGAATTAAGATTCCCCCATAAATACTCGAAACTGATTATGTTAGTATAATAAATGGGGGTCTGTTTCTTACATCGCCCAAATAATTTACATGATTATGTAAGTAGGTTACATGTGGTGAATCACCACATGTAAACTAAAATGTCACTAGACTCAAACAAACATATAATGGGAGACTAAAACACGAACCCCAAGGACGCGCGACAGAACTGTTTTAAAAAATGACTTCCCACTTATCAAGGCCGGGAGGCCACAAGAGGATAAGGTTGATTGGGTGTACAGTAGTATATGAGAATATCGTAGTAATCGTTATTAGTGGATATTTAGTAAATTGGATTGCATAACTGGACAGCTCATCAAGAACTTGTGCATGTTGTACTTAAATACGACCACATTGTAGTCAGCTAGAAAGCAGTCAAACGGAAGAGAGTTCCACAGGCGGGCAGTTCTAAAAAAGAAGCTTTCTTTATGGAATCCACGTGTAGGTGTAGGCACAGATAAAGGGTGGGAGAAATTATTGATATTGGTTTCAGCTAGACAAGTGTTTTTGTGAAAGTTTGGCAAAGGGGAGCATAAATTTGAGTTCGAACGAGCATTTGCCATGAAAATAACGATAGAGCAGGGATAGGCTCGTAACGTTCCTTCTGTGGGAAAAGAGTCCAATGAAACGAAAAGCGCATCCTCTACTAGGCTACGAAGTTGATTTTGAACCGTGTCAAGATAGGATAAGGTGCTTCCAGCAGTTTCTGCCCAGATGTGGGAACAATTCTCTATCCTAGAGTGTATTTGGCTCTTATACAGTTATGGAATTCATCGGCAGTGAAATATCTACTAGACCGGTAGAATGATCCAACAATTTTTCCAGCAACTTTGGCCACGGATTTCATGTACATGTTCCATTTCCGATCAGTAGTATAGGTCAAACCAAGACGCTTGTCAAAATATGTAGCCTCCTCAAGACCAGAGCCATTCATTTCAGTTGATGACGGATTGAGGGCCAGAGTGTTGATGATGGAAAGATAGAAACTTGGCTGTAGATGCATTAAAATTAACCAGCCACTCCTTTCCTCACTGCACCAGGGGCTCAGGATCAGACGATTCTGGCCTTTGAGATGTTGCCATAAATGGTAGTGTCGTCAGCGTAAATGTCTAGGAATGATCTTAGGATGTTATTTGGAAGACCAGAAAGAGAGTTGGGTCGAGGATCGGCACATGAAGAAATCCAGCATTAATACTGTGAGCTTCTCATTTCTACCCATCAACCACTACTCATAATAACCTATAAGAGAGAAATGATTTAATAACTGCGAATACATTTCAAGCTTTACAGTAGCTGGAGATCTTGTATAGTAGATCTTTATGCCAAACCCTATAAAAGGCCGTTGATATGTCGGGCGCAATTGCCCTAGAAACGAATCCTCTGTCAAGAGATGTTCTAGCCCTGTAAGATAACAGTTAGCACATTTGCTGCAGATCTAGGAGAACGGAAACGATATTGCATGTAAGTGAGAAGATTATTTTAGCTTAGGTGGCTGACTACTTCTTTATTTTACACGGATTCCAGCAACTTATTCATGACACACAGGAGACTGTTTGGTCTGTACTGAAAGAGAGATGACTGGATTTTTAATACGGGGCATAAGGTTTTCGAGTATGTTCGGAAGCATTTCCTTTTAAGACAACGTTTAAACAGCTTTGTCATTATGGCAGTTTGTTCTGGATAAAGACTAATTGGTACTCATGTAGTATTTGACCAAGATCCTCGAGATTTTCTGTAAACGGGCTCGACCGGCAGTTACCGGATAAAGACGTAGACGAATTTCAAAGCAATCAAACTGGAAAAAAATGGAAGTACAAGAAATAAAAATTGTTAAAAATCTAATGCAATATTACTGAATATTTTTAAAAAAATTTTCAAGAAAAGTTGCATTTTGTATTGTTTATTAGTGTTTTTGTTTGTTTGTTTTTTTGCTAAAATTTTTGTTTCATACACTAAAAATTGTTTTTGCAAGAAAAAAATAGTTCATTAACCGTAAATTGTGATGAAGAACTAGTTCTTTTTCAGATAACTTACATTTCCCCCCCCCCAGGACAATTAGCAGTAAACAATGTTTTTGGTTATCGAACGAGATTTTTATCAAAAAGGATGAATGATTTTATGAAACAGTTCATTGGTAGGTGAAAGTACAGAAAAGTACAGAAAAAATTATAAGAAAACTTACAATATTTTTGCTAACAAATGTTTTGTCTCCACATAAATTCAGTTAGATATGTACCTAGAGTTTCCCGGTCGGTTCCGCATCCTTCCTTGTTTCGCTGTTCTACTTCCTTTTATGTTCTTCCGACGTGATTCGTTGTTGCTTTCATCGCAACGTCTATAAAATGCAGACTATGATTTACAGTGAGATGGTGGAATCCTTCTCTTTTAGATTTGTTGATACTTGTACAGTGTAATGAAAACATTAGAAAAATGTAAATATCCAAAAAAGTTATATTGTATGTATCCGTGTTTACTTAATTTGATCGAGTAGTGTTTTTTTTTTTTGCAGGGGAAAAACACGCTTTTATGATAGCGCGCTCAAGGTAGCCATGTTTGGATTTTTACGTCTAAGGCGCCAACACCCCCTCTTCATCTTAAATAATAACTTTTCCCCAAAAATCGAAACATGACTACCTTTTGATCGTTATCATAACAAGTTGTTGTATTTTTTTTTTTTTTTTCAAAATAAAAACTAATGGATCAAATTAAGTGATTTTTTTCTGAGAACTTTATTCCATAACCGATACGAACAATATAACTTTTTTCGATGTTTTCATTTTTTTAATGTCTTTATTAAACTGTACAAGTACCACTTTGTTATAGACTGACCAATACGACCCTCGTCCTTGGCAGAATTTATTTGTTTATTATTGGAAGGAGGTTTGGCGTTTCTGTTTGGTACGATGAAGCGTCTCAATATTTTAACAACGCCCGACTTAATCCGGTTATTGTTGATCGAGCCTGAGCAATGATTGACTAGCAGTATCAGAATTTTTGTAGGAATTTTTGTCACCCCTAAAACGAAACTGCGAATACAATATAAAAATCTCGTAATTTCTCTGTTAAAAGTGGGTTATTTATTTTCTTTATGGATTATACTTCCAAAATAAACTATTACAGTTGTTTTAAAAGTAATAAAAATATTTTTTTTTAAACAGTAATGAATTTTCCGAACTCAATATTTTTCAATTTTTAAACTCAATATTTTAAAATTTTTAAATTTTAAAAATCTATCAAAATTTTTCTATTGATTCTATTTTTACGATATTTTCAGGGTCAATGTGAAATTTTATGTTCTTTCCAATAAACCGAATATAATATTTTAGACAAACGTTTTTTTTTTAAATTCACGCCCCCCCCCCAAGTGTCACCCATTTTCAACTTTCTCTTAAAAAGTAAATAATTAATTTATGTCGTGGAGTTTTATATATCACAAATTGAAGAGAAAAGGTCAATAAATAATATATTCAAATTTAAAACAAAAAAAAATCGCTTTTTTAGAAATTTACCTGTAAAGTCCGAAGTTTAAAACCTTATTTTATAAGAACACATTGTTTCTTTTTGTCTTTTTTTTTAATGAAACCTTGGTCCTTGCTCCTTTAATTGAAAAAAAAAATTAGGGCTTGAATTACATTTTTCGAGGAGTTATAAGCTTAGAAAGATAGGGGGTCGAATAATTCACGCCTCTCATTTTGAAATGTCTATTAAAAAGTAAATAATTAATTTATGTCGTGGAGTTTTATATATCACAAATTGAAGAGAAAAGGTCAATAAATAATATATTCAAATTTAAAACAAAAAAACAAATCGCTTTTTTAGAAATTTACCTGTAAAGTCCGAAGTTTAAAACCTTTTAAAAAAAAAACACATTGTTTTTTTTTTTTTTTTTTAATAAAACCTTGGTCCTTGCTCCTTTAATTGAAAAAAAAATTAGGGCTTGAATTACATTTTTCGAGGAGTTATAAGCTTGGAAAGATGGGGTGGAATTATTCACTATTTTCACGAAATTTCTGACACTGCTAATGATTGACTGGAATTCCCGAGGATCTCTGTCAAATACTGAAATAGTACCGACTAATTATATGATAAAAAGAAATTAACTCCACCTCTAAAATAAATAAGGACAGTGGCCGTAACATTAGTCAGATCCGAAGGTCGGAATAAAATAAAAGGCCAAGAAAGGATCGGACCATTTAAACCTCAACTGGAAGTAAATATTGAATAATGATTTCCGAGCAACCCAAGAGTCGTTACTAGCAAGTAATCACTGTTGAAAAAGGCTATATAGTTACAAAAATTATGCCAGGGAACTAAGAGTGTTGGAAATCTCGAGAATCGTGCTATCATACATATGCTAAATGACAAACATCAGTATTTATCAGTGATAAATCACTAGAAACGACTTGTATGCAACAAAGAATTAAAAAAAGTAATAATAAATTACTCTTAAAATGAATAAAGCAAATATATTGATCATTTCAAGTAGTTTTATTATCGTGTCATATTAAATGCTGTTTATGTTTCCCTTTTTATTAGTCGTCGCTATAGTTGGCAAGAAATGACATCATCCAGTCTAATCGGTGGTAGTTTCTCTTACCGCGAGTTCACAGCATCTGCATCAAGAAAAACTTTCAATACATGTTAGTAGACATTCGAGCGGAATCGCTGAAAACAGAGAGTTTCGTCTCAACTAGCTCCGATGCCTCATTTGGGTTGTCCATCTTTGAAGCTTTAGACTGGCACACGATTTCTGACAGAGTCGCAGTGGCTCTTTTTCTCGTTGGAGAATTCAAGCGAACATGAGCAACAACACGGCCACGGGCCTGGAATCTTGTAAGCGGGCGCGACCCTCGTTCGTACTGCATAATATTGGTGCTTTCATTCGGGATGTCCTGATTAAAATCTTCCTCGGCAGCTCCTGTACTTGTAAAAACAAAACCGCTCATGATTCTAAATAATTTTTGATTAATTTGGAACACAAAAAGTCTCTTCGGTATATAGACTGAGTAATCTTGTACCTCTTCAACAGAAATTTTGTCTGTTCGCTTTCGTTTTCTTAAGAGCTTTGAGAAAAAGGTAAAGATCGTTTGAAGATTGTGACGTAAAAAAATATATTACGTCATTCAATATATTATGAAATAATGCAGACCTTTTGATACACACACACACACACACACACACACATATATATATATATATATATATATATATATATATATATATATATATAGAGAGAGAGAGAGAGAGAGAGAGATCCTGTCAAATATTGCATTGAAGTTATACTTTCACAATTATTCTAGCCAAAAAGATAAAGCTCAATATTTAAAAAATAGAGCAATATATATGTTCAATGATTGAAGTTAAATTCTTTTGATTAAAATATCTGCACATATATTTAAGTAAAAAATTTTTGTTTGAAGCAAGGAATATATGGAGGAAAATTATGTTCCTTAATCCATGTGTTTCAATAATGGCTATATCATCAGAGGAAATCAAATACTATTAGTAAAATGCTCAGTTCTAAATAAAAAAAATATTTTGCCTCTCAGCACATATATTGAAAATGCGTATTCATTATTCAAATAACAAGTTTCTGCAATGTCTGATGAAGTTACTGGATGGTTAATACGATTCGGTAACCGAAACATGTGTAACTAAACAGATAAAACGGTAATAAAATTTTAAAAAGATATTTGCTCTGCAATAGTACTGAGCACTTCCTTCAGGTTTTTACTGATTACCATTTTTGCTATATATATATATATATAGAGAGAGAGATGTTATTTGTTTTTGCGATACGTTTTGAATTAATTCAATTATTTAAGAAAGAGCATTTTTGCCTAAATGTGAGTTTGGAATAATTTTCCCTTTAACCAATTTGGTAATCTCACATGGGGAGCACTATATATATTGTTTTTAAAATATAATTATTCACTGACACGTATTTCGTCGTCTACGACACATCAGAGTGGCTGAATCTAGCGAGATTCGAAATCGTGACCTCACGGTAATGGACATGAACTCTTTATCCGCTAGTCCATCTCGCCGACTGTTTTGGATATATCGCTATTTATTTAGATGTTATTTGTTTTTGTTGTTGCGATACGTTATATATATATATATATATATATATATATATATATATGTGTGTGTGTGTGTGTGTGTGTGTGTGCGTGTGTTTGCGATACGCTATATATACACAAACATGTTGTATAATAAATATTTAATTATTATTAACTACCTATGTATACATTTCACCCTAACGAAAGAATCAGTATAAGGATAACTTTAAATCAGTGTCACAGTTCAAACCGAGCGATAACAGTCAATTTATCTCCATTTTAAACGCCGTAACTGATAAGGATTCATCTAACATATAAAGACGAAATTGTATATATATATATACTCCTTAGGACACTCCACCATTTCACTTCTTTCGAAAATACGCGTCACTGGAAGGGATTTTAAAAAAACAAAAATGTCGCCTGCAAACAATTGTTAGACAGGCGTCATGCTGGATCTGGCGCAATTCGAAGACATTTGCAAAGAGAGCATAATATTGTCCACTTCTTTCGTTCTCGGGCTGCTCTTGAAAAAAACGAGGAAAAAAAAGGGGGAGGAAAAAGAAAAAAGGAAAAAAGAAGAAAAAAGGAAAAAGAAAGAAAGGGGGCAAAATTAAAATTAAAAAGTTAAACATGAAAAAAGTTAAATACAGTATTTTTCCTCGGCTTCAATATGCCAGGTAAATTTTATTTATTTATTTTTTTATCCTATTTATTGCTTTGCCCAGCAGCAATAGCTGCTGGTGGCGCCAGGGGTGGCAGTCCCGCTTTAGCCACCAAAACTGTGTCATCACCTCTGGTTAGCGGCTGATGAGGGCAAAGTAAAAGCACATGTGGTCACATGTTGTATGTAGAATTAGTATATATATACTCCCTTATTTAAATATATATATATATATATATATATATATATATATATATATATATATATATATATATGAAGATAGTGGCGTTGCATTCGTGAATCGTTGGATTGGGTTGGTTTCGTAGGCCCAACCAGCGATGACAATTTTTCAGGCTGTTTAGCGTTTTTCACTACATTTAGAGTGCTTCTGAGCATTTAAAAGGCGATCACTTGACAGTAAAAGGAAACCATTTTCAAATTCTCTGATCTATTCCTGATATGCTGTTAAGACATCGAAATCGCAGATGAAGTTTCTCTTTTATTACTTGTAAGACCGTTAGTTGATGAGCTTGAAGGAAATGGCGTTCATTATTGTGATATCTGCACTGTTGGTACTTCACGTTCCACACATTCAAAGGAGCGGAAATATAGGTTTTCCAGGTAACCAATGGCAAAGTAACCCTTGTTGTTACATCCTGAGACACATTATTTGACATGCCACGTATATATTTTTTTTATTATGACATTGGTCCAAATAAGGCACAGTGCAAATTTGATGTAGATGGGCTACTATTAGAGACATGAGTTGCATGGATACAATGTAGGGAATTGAGCAGCAAAATGTCTGTTCATATTATACTTGAACTTCTGTATGTTAGTACAATTGCGGAAGCAGAAAACCGGAAGCGAATTTCAAAGCTCTGTGGAAGAAATTCTTAGAATAGAAGGCTTTCTTACATCTAGAGATCTATGCTGAGTATGCTGGGACTTTGCTGCTTCTCGGGTTCGTCGGGTGTTTTTACGTTGAAAAGGTACAAGGGCTTGTAGTTCATCGGAGCATTCACCATTAAAATACTTGTAAAACAGGCAGAGGGATGCAACATTTCGTCGATGAGACAGGGGTTAAAACTTAGATGACAGTTCAGGACCTATCAGGTTGGCGAATGTCTTTTGAAGCCCGTCCAGGAGTGAGAGTACGAGGCTAATTAAGTAAATACTAGCGTTTTATAGCGCTCTCCATTCGAATTAGTTTCCATAGATGCTGGTCCGGGAATTGACTTGAAGTTTTCTCTTACTTCATATGTTCCTATAATAAAAGAGTGTGTTCCAGGATTGCAGGAAGACGGAAATGTTTGATGCCTTTTGAATTGTATATCGGACCACATTGTGTTTTGGGACAGATAGGTCTCCTGGTTCCTTAGATGGAACAAGCAGTAGTTTCTTCCCCAGAACCGCTAGACTTTGGAATTCCCTTCCGGGTTCCTGTTTCCCCAACTGTACTGACATGCAGAGGTTCAAGTGTAACATGAACCGAGATCTTGCTGCCCAACTCCCTACATAGTACCCCTGTAGCTTGTGTCCCTGATAGTAGTCCCTACATCAAAGTGGCAATGTGCCTTGTTTGGGGTGAAAATGCAATAAAAAAGGCGAACAATGATATGTTACCGTGCTAGTTATTCATAGTATTTTGTAGTTTAATTCATTTTCATCTTTTATTTTTTCAAGTAAAAAGTCCAACCAAAGTTTCATTAGAACCATAAGATCTGCTAGAGTATTTTTTTTAAATTTAATAATCAAGTAAAATAATGAATTTTGTACTTGATCAAATAATCCGAAAAAAGAAATTGTTTTTTTTTTTAATTATGTTTTTTTATTGGACAATAATTTATATCAGGATTAAAATGGGTTGAATAATAAAAACGTCAGTTTTGGTATAAAACACCAATAGATCCCGACTCAATGCTACGAATTCAGAATAGGGGTATATGAGAGACGAAAAACGGAAGTAGAAAAACGGAGACAACAATTCCATGGGAACCGAAATTATTTTTCATGAGTTCCGTTGTTCCTATAATTATTAGATGGATCAAAATTTCCCAAAGATTCTAGTTTTTTTCATGTTGTAAATAAAATCTTTATATATATATATATATATATATATATATATATATATATATATATATATATATATATATATATATATATATATATATATATATATGGTAATTAGTAAAGTCCCGATCCTCGGCTTGGGAGAGGTGTTAGTCTAGCGGCACTGATGAGTTGTAAAACAACGAAACAGGTCTGTATGTCGATGACTAAAATATATTTTATAAAGCTCCCCTCTTTGGTAGAGCACTCTCGTAAATTATCTTACTCGCTACTTAATTTAGCTGAAATAATGCGAAGCTCACGATTTGTTTACAAACAAACGTTTGAGCCCTCTACGATTAGCGGACGAATGTTTATTTAAATAATCGTTCGGACAGGTTAATTTCGGCCACCGATTCCGTAGTCAAGGGGTAGGACTGCTGACTGTCATCACGACGGTTCTAGGTTCGATCCTCGGCTTGGGAGAGGTGTTAGTCTAGCGGCACTGATGAGTTGTAAAACAACGAAACAGGTCTGTATGTCGATGACTAAAATATATTTTATAAAGCTCCCCTCTTTGGTAGAGCACTCTCGAAAATTATCTTACTCGCTACTTAATTTAGCTGAAATAATGCGAAGCTCACGATTTGTTTACAAACAAACGTTTGAGCCCTCTACGATTAGCGGACGAATGTTTATTTAAATAATCGTTCGGACAGGTTAATTTCGGCCACCGATTCCGTAGTCAAGGGGTAGGACTGCCGACTGTCATCACGACGGTTCTAGGTTCGATCCTCGGCTTGGGAGAGGTGTTAGTCTAGCGGCACTGATGAGTTGTGAAACAACGAAACAGGTCTGTATGTCGATGACTAAAATATATTTTATAAAGCTCCCCTCTTTGGTAGAGCACTCTCGTAAATTATCTTACTCGCTACTTAATTTAGCTGAAATAATGCGAAGCTCACGATTTGTTTACAAACAAACGTTTGAGCCCTCTACAATTAGCGGACGAATGTTTATTTAAATAATCGTTCGGACAGGTTAATTTCGGCCACCGATTCCGTAGTCAAGGGGTAGGACTGCCGACTGTCATCACGACGGTTCTAGGTTCGATCCTCGGCTTGGGAGAGGTGTTAGTCTAGCGGCACTGATGAGTTGTGAAACAACGAAACAGGTCTGTATGTCGATGACTAAAATATATTTTATAAAGCTCCCCTCTTTGGTAGAGCACTCTCGTAAATTATCTTACTCGCTACTTAATTTAGCTGAAATAATGCGAAGCTCACGATTTGTTTACAAACAAACGTTTGAGCCCTCTACGATTAGCGGACGAATGTTTATTTAAATAATCGTTCGGACAGGTTAATTTCGGCCACCGATTCCGTAGTCAAGGGGTAGGACTGCCGACTGTCATCACGACCGTTCTAGGTTCGATCCTCGGCTTGGGAGAGGTGTTAGTCTAGCGGCACTGATGAGTTGTGAAACAACGAAACAGGTCTGTATGTCGATGACTAAAATATATTTTATAAAGCTCCCCTCTTTGGTAGAGCACTCTCGTAAATTATCTTACTCGCTACTTAATTTAGCTGAAATAATGCGAAGCTCACGATTTGTTTACAAACAAACGTTTGAGCCCTCTACGATTAGCGGACGAATGTTTATTTAAATAATCGTTCGGACAGGTTAATTTCGGCCACCGATTCCGTAGTCAAGGGGTAGGACTGCCGACTGTCATCACGACGGTTCTAGGTTCGATCCTCGGCTTGGGAGAGGTGTTAGTCTAGCGGCACTGATGAGTTGTGAAACAACGAAACAGGTCTGTATGTCGATGACTAAAATATATTTTATATATATATATATGTAAGTATATATGTATGTATATATATGAATATATATATGTATATGTATGTACATATATATATATATGTATATATATATATATAAATATATATATAGGAGCGCGTGTGTGTGTAGGTACAGTCCAATGAAGCGAGAATGTACACAGCTATGTCATTAAGGAAGTAATGAAAGGGAGACAAACGGAATGACGGGAATGTCAGTCTAAAGAGGCAAATACAGAAATAAGTTATTTATTTCACAGGAAAATAAAAACAAAAATATATATAGAAAACGTATTTTATGGTTTTCGCGGAGACGCCGAGTACAAGGACAATACAGAAACCCTAAAAGCAATTTCTTGGCGTACTACACAAACAAGCCATTGATGTGGACATAGAACTATGTTTTGTCTGGCCGCACTTACTTGCCAAGAGAATTAGGTTGGCCCCAGTTTTTTCGACGCCTGGTCGAACAGATTTGGCAAGTGCCGTTTTTTTGGAAGGGGGAGCATAGATTCCGATATAATAAGACGTTTAATATAATACACACACACACACACACACACACACACACACACTCTCTCTCTCTCTCTCTATCTATCTATCTATCTATCTATCTATCTCTATCTCTGGTTTGGGCAGTCGGTTTCGATCCTGGCTTAAGGTAGTTGCTTGTCTAACCGCACTGGTGATCTGTAAAACAGCGAAACAGTACTGTATCTGGATGACTATAATGCTCCCTACCTTGGGTTGAGCACATGTTGAAGTGATATACAAATTACTATCAGCGTATTATGCGATGCTCTTTATGAAAACAAATTGAGCTTAGGTATTTAGACAATGTCAACAGATTGTTAATTCACTGCTTACATAGCAGCAGCCGAATAGCGCAGCCGTTAGAAGCTCCGACTGTTGCTTGAGCAGTCGGGTTTCGATCCTGGCTTGGGGTATTTTCTTGTCTAGCTGCACTGATGAGTAAACAGTACTGTGTGTGGATGACTATATATATGTATATATTATTGAATACAGTTTCAACAATTATTCGATTTTTCAAATTTTAACGAAGTTTTTTTTTCATGTTGCAATTCATAGGTAGATTGTTTAATTTGGGATTCTAGATTATTTTTTAAACTTTAAGGATTACTGTTTCATACATTTATTACTAGACTAAGTAATTCTTCATTGATCGATTTTACTTTTTTCTGAATGAAATGTATTTTTTTATGGCAAAATATTGTGTTATATATGTTGTAATATATTGTGTTATATATGTTGTAATATATGTCCAATTTAATAATAATATATGTCCAAAGTAAGACTAATCATTAATGAATTTTTATTAATGTTAATTAATTTTTTTTTATTAATGGTAATTGTTGTAAATTACATATCTTAAAAATCCTTGGATTAAATTTTATTTTCATTAATATGATTTCTTGACTGAGTTCATGAATCATGTAATGTTGTCTATTTTTAATTATTCCATCTCATACATTATACTTTTTAGCTTTATATATATATATATATATATATATATATATATATATATATATATATATATATATATATATATATTGAATTAAAATTGCAAACTATTAAAATAGTATTTTTCAATTTTAATGATAATATTTATATTTATTTTGTAATTTTGTATCTCTCTCTTTCTTTCTCTCTCTCTCTCTCTCTCTCTCTCTATATATATATATATATATATATATATATATATATATATATATATATATCGCTTGTATATTCTCTCGTGAAAGATAACGCCGTTAGCGTTTTGCAATTCTTGCAAGAGGGTGTCAGTATCCCACATGCAGCGCCTTATAATCCAAAATTATTTTAATGCAGTTTATTTAATATATCATGCGGAACATAAAAGTTACAAGACTGAATTATTTGGGTTGTAATATATATTTACGTTTTGCTGTAACGCCACGGCATTAGGATGTATTAAATCATTCAGATCTTACAACATTTCTAGAAAAGATCTTTATGGTGTGTACCAAATTCTAGTATATATTAAATATTACATTATTTTAACGTAAATGCGTAGTTAAATCAAATTAAATGCATAAACTTGTTTTCAACTAATAAAATAATTATGATTGCTAATGATGATTTGTAACCATTTAGTTATTTTAAATATCGACGATCTTAAAGCTAATTATAAATTATTTTCCTAAAACTTATTGATGTAGATTTTCAGGTGCTTTAAAATGTCAACCGTATGTTGTCTAGGTTTTAAATGTACACAAGAGCGTGCGAAAGAAAGTTTTAACTTTTATCATCAAAGATACTTGAAACGAAGTTTTCTTAAAGAAGTACTTGCTCAGCAAATGCGATACTCGATTTCATCGTATATGGTGGCATTAGATGCGATCCCCGATCACAAAGGACTTGCCGACAGTTTGGATATTAGAACTGTTACTCTTGTTATCTTGAGGAATGAAGCTGGAATAACAACTCAGTTTTGTGAATATTGATTTTTAGTTCAAATTTCAAGTATGCAAGGGCAAAAGTGTTAATCGCGGCTTGTAAAGCCTCTTCAGTAATTGCCGAAATTAACTGACATCTGCATATACAAAATTAAATGAATCAACAATTTTTCTAGTTCTGACCTTCAAGCATCTTACGTTGTTAACTCCAGTATAAATTATAGATACTATCATGACCAGTGGAAATTCCGCATCGATATCTTTCATATGTAATATATTGCTGCTGACTATTCTGTTGACGTTTGTGGAAGGAAAATGTTGTATTTTTGACAAATGTTTGCATAGCATTAACGTTCATTTCAACCGGCAAAAAACAAGATGCAATTGATTTCAATATTCATAATAAATGATAAGGAACTGAAAAAAATCTGTTGAACGCTAAAAATAATATTATTAATAGTTTGTGTTCATACTTCACAAATCCTCATAATTTTTTAATTATATATATATATATATATATATATATATATATATATATATAAATATATACGTATAAAATATGTATCAAGCAATACGAAAAATATATAAATGTTTATATCTTTTCTGTATTTATTTCTGTATTTATTTCCTGTGTGTTGACGTGTAGGTATACAAAAGTCTTTTGAAAAAAAACAAAACAAGAATGTTTCCTTCAGAAACACATAATTTCGACCGATCCTAGATCTTCCTCAGTGTGAATATATATATATATATATATATATATATATATATATATATATATATATATATATATATATATATATATATATATAAGATTATTTATTCTTTGTTGTTAATTTATGCACGATTTTTATCGATTTTTAATGTATGATTATTGATTTATTGATTGTTTCATTAGCGATTTTGTGTTATTTAATTGTGACGTTCATCTGAACGATTTGAGAGAGTTACGTCCTGTTATTTATATTCGAGTCGCCCTTATTTTGGGGCGTATTTTTGTTATTGTAATTATTTTTTTTATTTATTAAACATTTCTATCATTTATTTAAGTATCTAATAAATGTTTTTATCTGCATAAAAGTTATATATTTGAATGACGTTATAAAGAGGGAATGGCAATTAGCATAGGTAGTGCGCCATCATAAATAATGAATGGTAGTTATTAAAAGTTGTCAGACGTCATAAAAGAGGAATGGCCGTTGCAAAACATAGTCAATGTGTCTTTACTTGAAAGCCATAAGTTCTAGCTGTTGCTTTACCAGCCATGGTTAAACAGCTGAAAAGAGAACTTCTGGTTAAGTGACGCTTATTTCATTGCGTCAACACATGTGAAGATTAGCGAGTTACTCGAGAATTGTAATGTCACACTAAGGAATCTGCACGTAATTTCTAACTGAACCGTTTAGTTAATCAATGGGGTTGCTGTTCTCGTTCTGTCAGTCATGAGCGAGTAGAAATCTTAAGTAATTTTTTTTACATAGGCATCACCACTTATCAAGGCCAAAAGGCCACTCGAGGATAAGGGTTAAAGAGTGTACCGTAGAAATTGGACAATATAGTAACCGTTAGTAATGGAGATTCGGTAAATTTGTTAACTTATATGGAACGGCTCATCAAAGTAATCCTAATTTTAGTACTTCCTCTACTGACGTTTGACCTTTCACCCTGTAATTTACATCTGATTATTATTAGGATACTAGTGCACTTATTGATCCGTGCTGAAATAATAACGTTATTATTTAAAAATCCATTCTTTACATGGGAGGGGAGGATGTTTTGTACCAATTCTGTACTTTAACCTTACAATTGAATAAAAAAAATATATCATAAAACTTTAATTAAACTTGGAAATACGATTTAAAAAATAGCGCGGATCAGTAAGTGCACTAGTATCATTATTAGTATATCATTTCTAGGGCCACAATCGCATGTTATATAACTTTTCATGACTGACATAACAAGAGCAATATGCTTCGACCGAAAGGTTGTAAAAATAGAATCAAAGATGAGAAGAATATAGTGGCTGTGGAAATTGTTGCTGAACCGCAAACAAATTGCAAACAAAGGTTTTTAACTTGCATTGTGGCATGAATAATCTTTCTTCAGGATTAAAAAAAAGTTAACCAAAATTAACCTTGGCGAAAGGGGTGAACGGCTGACATTATTCAGCCTGTGGACCCTGAGGTAAAATACGATAATTAGCGAAAAAGGCGATACGTAATTAGCAAAAGTACCAATTAGCATATCATAAAAGGACGAAATCTCAGGCGTGCGGTCTTTTTGCTAGGTCGCCAAGGTCGATATATCGGCCTTCCAGAGTTCTAAAGCTTGAAATCCAGCTTAACTTTGAATCTCGATGTAAAATCAGATAAATAGTGAAAAAGACTATACGTAATTAACAAAATTACCAATTACCATATCATGAAAGGCTGAAATATCGGCCGTGTCGTCTTTTTCGTTAGGTTGCCAAGGCCTTTCAAGGCCCAAAAGCTTTACATCCAACTTAACAATATTCAATGTTCCAGACATATAATTCCTCGCATTTCATGACAAGTATTCCATTACAATTACCGACAAAAATAAACGATAAATGATACAAAAAATTTTTTTTATTAAATTAGAAATAATATTTTTGTCTGAAAACAGGGTCAACTACAAGACAGGTTTATATTTTCTTGTTTTTTTTTAATTGTAATGATAGGTAGTTATATGCTTAATAATAACTAACACCAGAAAATTACTAGCCCCTGATATTTCTCAGGCATTTTCTTCTTTCTTATACAAATATGATTATAAAAAATACAAAAAAACAGGCTTTTTCGAGGCAACAATTTTCACATTAATTCTTGAAATTTCATTAAAACTAGGTACAAAATAAGTACAATTCACAATAAAAGAAACGGTCTGTTAATCGCATGCCGGGACATGGTTCATGCATAACCATGACAGAAAAAGTTATTAACGGACCAAAAAACATTTCTTCTAAAGAACTAGTCAAAGGTCACTTTATCATCCTCAAGATCTGGCTGTGGTGAGTTGGTGCGGTGGAGGTCTTTGCAATTATCACACAAGTTTGAACATTGAATGCCATGTTTCCTTCAACTGCATTTTATTGTAGTACCCCCTGAAGTAGAATTACATCAAACTATAGCCATCAAATTTACAGGAGCAGGTGGCAAGGCAGTCTTAATTTGTTGTAATTTATCATCTGAAAGTTTTCATCCCCACACGTTAGGTTTTAGCTGGTTTCTATTTTTCTATTCCTGAATTTGGAAATAAACTCGAAGTCTGTGGAATCCGTAGCTGCTCTCGTTGGTGGCAATTATTATACCTCAATATACTTTGAGCTTTTTGTAACCTTTTCTTTAGTGCACCTCAATCGGAGATGATTGATTTTTCCCCCATCATTGCCATTGTACAGGCACACTAAAGCTTTCTCTCCAGTTTCAATAACCTCTTCTGCATTGTTATCCTTGCCAAACACTTCTGCCAGTTTTAAGAATTTTTTATTGTTCATCACCTTCAAAGGGATGCTGCCTTCCCAATTCCGTGAACACTGGGCGTAGAATCACAATCAAGTAGTGCATGGATGAAAAAAAATGTTTGAATCGACCATATCTTCCAAAGATTTCCTCATGTCTTTGATGTTCCAGATGTTCACTCTTTCTTCACCAGTCTTTGATTGTGTCGTGAAGATGTTGTAACTATAATCTCTATTCGCATGATAGCATAGAAAGACCAATAGGCCAGTGCCATCTTCTATCAAAATGGTTTTTCCTGTCTGTGCAAGTTTTAGAACAGTCTTCACAATCAATACGCCAGCGTCTGCAGACGCATGGACTACTTGATAACCTGTTTCCTTCAAACTTTTCCCAGCAATTACATGAACAATTGTTTGTTTTGTTGATTAGCAAGGAAAACATCTTTTTTTTTCATTTGAACACCATCAAAAGAGTCAGTGACACACTAGCACAAACAGAACCCCCTGCCCGGCGTCGGTGAGTCGCATCTTCAATGTATGGAACACTTTCATACTCATCAAAAACAATGCATGCTTCTCCATATTTCGCTGTGACATACCTGCGGTCTTGGGCACAACTTTCATCAAATGTGCAACATTTTTTCCATGGGCGGTGTTGTAGTGCTCCACTATCTAAGAGATATTGTGGATCTGAAGACTGTGGACCTGATTATACAGGGGAAGTGCGTTCCCATATTACGTCTGCCAAAGCCGTTTTCTTTTTGTCTTTCGCGGTAGTCCATAATAATCAAAAAGTGCAGGTGGATAACCAAAAAGCTCATACTAAAAATGTTCTTGTTGTTGCTCAGTTAAGGATTCATTGGTAGATAGCACACAGTCTCTAGAATAGCAGTTCTGGATCAGTCTCAACTGCTCCATCTTTGCTGAGCGAAATTTGAACCCAAATGTAATCGCCTGATCCTTTTTTTAAGTGTACGCTGAGACATTTTCCCCAACCATTGAAGATATGATTGCTTATAAAGTTTGCTCTGTCCACATTCACCATTTTGTCTCCAGTTACTCCACTTGAAAATTTGTGAATGGATGGATCTTCCGTGAAAGAATCATATGCTTGGAGAAACGCAAGGAGCTTCCACGCATCCTCCACATTTCACTCTTTTCTTACCGAAATAGCCTCCTGATGCTGGTCATAGTGCCATAACGAAGGTCTGCTAGTTCTGGCATTGTAAACTCGATGTCATTGCACACTGGCGTTGATAGCGTCCAAATGAATCGTTGAATTTCGTCCATTCCTTTGCCATGAGTAAGGCCTCTAGACGTCTTCATGCGTCTCATTAGTACCTGCTCAATAACCAGATCTGTCTACAAATCAGCGCAGCAGCGATCACTCCGTCTAATCACATGGAATCCTTCTTCAGAAAATTTCTGGTACACTTCAGGATAGTTATATGGCAGATCTTCCATTTTCTCCACGAACAAGTAGATCGACTTTCATATAGGATGTGTCCTACTGCAATTCTCAGATCTCGATGGGCTCTGCTTTGATAAAAAATTGCTGGGTTTGTTCCATGTCTAGGTATAGAATCCACAATTTTGCTGTTAGCTTTTCAACCATCACATGGTTGATGGTCTGGGCAATCCTGGTTAAAGACCCTGATGACAGAACATTACCCAATGTCTTAGTCCCATCAAGGGGACATTTCAATAGCCCCCGAGCTTCCTTTATTTGAGGAAATGACTCTTCTGCATCAGTGTTGGGTTGATCATCCTAAGTGACATGTGAAACTGGCAAATGATAAACTTTCGCTACAAAAATAGCATTCAGAGCAGCATCAACTAAAAAGTTAGCACAAATGGCTACTTAGCTTGTGCTCTACTGTGTTTTCAGCATACACAAGTTAAAAAGTACTTGCAATCCATTAAATTACCAATTGACTTCATCAAGCTCATCTGTGTATGGACGCAAGACAAGGGACTGCAGTTAGAGTGTGACTCGACTATCATCGTTGCTTTGTACCAAAGTAGTTTATCGAATCTTAGATTTGGTGTAATGTTGTTTTTCCTGGCCGAATCATTAATGTAACATAACGTTGAGTACACACAGGTTTGATTACCGAGGTTCATATCGATAATTGGCAAACAAACTCTGCCTGATTTTTCAGGATAAGTTCGTATGTGCACTCTCTGCATAAGGCTTCGCCATGCGAGCCTGGACGGATGAAAAATTAGTGAAACCTCCCAAAGAATGTCAACATAAGCAGTGGAATCGACAACCGTCTTGGCCTGGAGGTCTTTAAATGTCACTGGTGGTTTTTGGTGAGATGTGAAACTAGTTATCCTTCCAACCCTTATTATATTTTCTGAAAGGATCTGAATCCTTGGAAATTGCTTTGCTTTAACTTTCCCGAGCGTAAAAGATGCTATGAAATCCATACCGTAGAATGTGTTGAATCCATCAATGCACCTTACATTATGGTCGACATTATCAGCTACGAACTGCACAAATTCAGTTTCAAGAGGAGAGAGAGTTTCAGCGCCATGAACAATTCTGGAATTCTGAGTAGGATGAAGAGAACCCGTGCTTATTTAGAGTGTCAATCAATAACTTCGACCAAAATTGGTTATGCTTTTCCATTGCTAAACCAAACTTCAAAAGTGCAAGGAGAACTCTGGGTCTAATAGCCTGCATTATCGATTGACCTATTCATGCAAGTTTCAAATCATTGTCCTTGCCTACAGATATTTTCCTGAGAATGTTTTAGGAACATAATAAAGAATCGCATCCTGTTCAAGATCATTCTTAAACGGGTAATATTCTTAAATTATCTGGATACTTTTAATGTAATTCTTGATGAGCTTGGATGTCATCTCTATGATTTTAATGGCCTCTGATCCTGAATTGTCTGCTGAGCGGTATTGTGAATACATTTTGCTGAACTTAAGAATGTAACAACATTACGTTTCCTATTAATTTCAGTCTCAAGTATTTTGTCTTTGAAATGTTCTAGCAATCGAGATTTTATGTATGAAAGATTGTATGGTTCAACGCTAGTCTCATCGAGAATTTCTTCCATTTTTCTTTTAACAAGATCGACAAAGGTGAGTTGTTCCTCGTCATTTAGCTGCAAAAAATTCGCAACTTTCAGAAATGCCTGCTTTCTCTCTGAATCGTTTGGTCTACCAAGATTTTGTTTCATAGACGAATCAGCAAGGGCAACTGCCCTAGGAATGTTTTTATTAGAATTATGGCATTCCATCATGGGTGGACGGGTTTTACGGTCAATTTCTATGTATTTTGTGTGGATCCAACGCTGTTTACAGTTCTTTTGAAGCTGTTGGTTTCAAGGATGATATTCTCTTCACGTTTTTCAGAAGCTCTGTTAATGGAATTGATTCCCTTATGGTTGACCCTGAATGTTTCTTCATTACTTGTCAGTTAATTGTTGCAAATATCACACTTGTCAGCATCCATAATTATCGCTACTTCGCGTTGGCCTTCCTGAAATTCGAATATCACAGATTGTTTATTAAGCTACTGCAGTAATTCATCAAGGGACAAAAATAAAGCATAAGAAATTATAAGGGATGTGCACATTGTGTTATTAAAAAACATTACGTATGGAAAATGGACGTTTATCAAAAAATGATTGTACCGGCATTAACTGATCTTAAAAGCATAACTGATCTTAAATGCCATAAAAAACAAAAAAAAAACAACAACAAACAAAATAAACCTAAAATGTTACAGTAATGGAGTTGAGAGAAGGTAGGTTATAATCGGCGGGACCCTTTAAAGATGGCGGCCGTTCACCGCTTTCGACAAAGCTAATTTTGGTAAAATGTTTTCTTTATCTGAGAAAGGGATCATCCATGTCCAATATCAAACTTTTTTAGCAATTTGTTTGAGGGTCAGCCATGAAATCAGCGAGATTGATGTGACTAGTTATCGGAAAGATCTAAATAATATGAATTCAGCCTTTAAAGATAATTTTTCTTCGTTTATGAATGTACGTAAATCTAAAAAGAAAATTCTATACTAGTGCATCCTTTGAACCAGACGTAACTCAGCGTTCACTCGACTTTCCCCGGAACATGACGTCAACGGTCGGATTATGCCGAGCATAGCCGATGAAACCATAACAAGACTATGAAAGAGAAAATGGCAAAATGTTAAATGTAGAAACATTAAGAATAAATAAATAAAAGGAAAAAACAACCGTAATTGTTAATTTTATTAACTGTTTGCAAAAATGATTTTAAGTACTTTATTTTGTCAAATAAGTAATTTTAAGCAAATGTTTAAAAAAAAAAGATTCGACGGAACATTTTTTAAGCAAGACATCAAAGTATCAAGTTTTAAAACAAAAAGGTTAAAAGTGTGATAATTTCATTCTTTTTTAAGAAACAAAATTGGGAAATAACTTTCTTTTGTTCTCAAGTATTTTTTGTTGATTTTTAAGGGAAATTCGGAACAAACTTTGTTTTTTTAGTCCCACTTGCTGTTTAAAAGTATTCGGGTTATGGTTAGGGTCTATATTTTTAACATAGTTTTTGGTTAAAAAAAAGTTAAAAGAAAGTGGGTGGGTAACGGTTTTTTTGCCGAGATTTAGCGAAGAAGGTCCCAGTCCGGACTTCTGTCCACCGTCGACACTTCTCATTCGCACATATTCAGCCATAGCCGTCGGTAATGCTCCATCTTTTTGCTAGGCTGCACTTGTGGCCGCATGTTGCAAATTGTATTGTGTTTGCCAGTAGTTTCTGCTGTTTACAAAAGTCAATAACGGCGCCCGGTGTCCGTAGATGCTCATGTTTTTCTCTTTTCTCCTGACGACGTAAACCTGTGAACAAAATATATAAAAAAAGAAAATAAATAAGTCAATACCATTTAAATACTCAACACACCTAGAATCAAACATACCAAACTGGCATATAAAAAAAATCAACTATTAAAGGGCCACTCGTGGCATAAAATATGAATAAAATAATTAAAATAAAAAAATAGATAAATAAAATAACGATAACTCTTAAGACTTCCAATATTTAATATATACACATATTTTTAACCTGTTAATCCTAACCGGTAAATATGTACAATCGAACAAGAGGGGAAACATGTTTCATTTATAATCGTTTAACATTTTAATAAAAACAAGAGAATGCCCGAAGAATTAATAATCTTTAGCACCGACAAAACTAATTGTCAGTTCCGTGTCCTATTTCTCTCTTTCTATCTATCTGTCTCTCCCAGCGACATTCAGCTCTAAACATTCCAACGGTTGGTAAAGAGCACCTCCATCCTCCACTCTCAACTTCTCTTCTATCCCCTCCTCCCCCTCTCTTCCAATGCCTAACCCATTCAAGCGAGTGACCCGATTGACCCACTAAGACTAGCTCATTTCACTGAATAAGTAAAGAAAAAAAAAGAAAGCGGAAAAAAAACAAAAGAAAAAAGAAAAACAATAAATAAAATAAAGTAAAAAATTATATAAAAGCAACAAATTATAAAAAAATATATAAAAGTTAAAACAGAAAAATCTAACAATAACAACAATAATGTTACTCACTCAAAACACGCGGTACATATGCATGCATGTATATATATATATATATATATATATATATATATACCCTTATATTTTCTGCGGTATCTCGCACAGCCATTTAATTAATTTGTTTTCACTATTCCATCCAGCATGCTTTGACTAGCTTTGTTACATCCACCATTTGAAGAAGGGGTTTCCTCGAAATATATTATGGACATTTTCACATATAGTAGAACTATTCAAGTAAGACATTGATATTTAACGGGATTCAATAAATATATGTATATATAGACATATATGTATATACATATTGAATTGCAAATTTTCACTTGTTTTCGTCTTTCTTCCTCAACACCGACTACATTCCATTCCGCGCATTATGATAGCCTTCTAAATCTCTTATAACATATATATATGTATGTATATATATATATATATATATATATATATATAAACGGCAATAGTATACATTTAAAGAAAATTGTTAAAATATTATTTAAGTACAATTAAATCATAAAATTAAATCTACAAGAATTCATTTTATTTCCTGATAATATATTCAGCTACATAACTCTAATTAATAACTCTAACTCAGCTTAATAATTAACAGGAAAGTAATTGCTCTGTTAAAGTTTAAACGTAGAAAATAATTTAGAAATATTTTTACTGGGCTAGACCAAGTTTTTTTTCATTGATATCGCTCCAGGCAAGGCATAGATTCACTTGATGTAAGGAGCAAAAATGACATAATATTCAAGGTTAAAATCTTCTTTGCGATATATGTGAAATTATCTTTCGACCAGGAAAATGGCATTTTCCCCCTTTGGCTGAAATATCGCTCATTAAATATGAGGAGAAAAGGTCATAAATAGGGAAAGTAAGAGTTTTAATATTTTATCAGGATTTAAAATATATAGCAAAGCTTTTTTATATAGAATTTTACGTGTTGAAGCTATTTAAGGAATTAATAAACAATTAGATATTTTGTTCAAACGATACTGCAATAATCATATTTCACTTTCCAAATGGTTTTGTACAAAATTGAATAATTTAACCTGGTTATAAAAATAATTAAAAAAAGAAATAAAAAGTTTTGCGAGTGTAGACAGATAAAATATGAACGATAGAGTCTAGCCTATCGACGGAGAAGTGTCGCGCATTCATTACGAATGGATGAGTCCCAAAATGTTGTAGATTTGTTTCCACATTCTTCTGGTCACCAGTAAGAAACTGTTTCCGATTCCAAGTAATTGGGATCCTGGATATGATTTTAAACTATATCCGATGGTGAGGCCCCAGCTTGCAGGCCTTAGGGAGTGTGGGGCCACCACTTAATTGACATTGCTCCCAGGTCCACTCTGACCCGGAGTGGTAGTACCTGTTAGGGTCCCAACTATGGGTTAAATAGAATACGACTTAAAAAACAAATACACTATATTAAAAACTCGTTCTTCAAAATCTCCAGATTCGGCATTAAATAACCTGAAAAGGGTTGATATGCCGTAAAACAAAACAACCAACCAAATAATTGGATACCATGTTGTTTGAGAATTTTCGTAGGAAGTAAGCTTCAACGCGAACAAGGCTTCAATTGTTGCTTATATAAAAATATAAACAGATTTCTTAAGTGAAATTTAAGTTTGCTTGGCGGTATTAAAAACACACGCCTACATAATTCTCGCAAAAAAAACGCCGCTTAGCAGGGAGTTAGCAATCTTAATTTAACGACAGATCGGTTTCACGAGGAGGGGGGGGGGCTACCCGTATGGATTAAAAAGTTACGTTTATAATTTCGTACAGATTTCCGAGTTCGACATAAAGATTCTTGAGTTCAGCAAGACGCAACTGGAGAAAGCCAGCGGTTACATCAGTTGCGACGTTGTGCGACCAATATTTATGGTGATAATATCTCTGTGCTTGTTTTACAAGTATTTTAATTGAATGTGTCCTGATGAACTCGTTTCGAATTTAGGAAAACTCGTCCCGGGAAAACTCGTCCCGGGAAAACTCGTCTCCGGAAAACTCGTCTCCGGAAAACTCGTCTCCGGAAAACTCGTCTCCGGAAAACTCGATCCCGGAAAACTCGTCCCCTTTCGCTAGGTAGGAAAACTGGTCCCTTATTGAATGAATATCGATTGAAAACACATTTTATGATCGTTCTTGAAGGAGATATTGTTTTTTTAAAATAGACTATAGCCCCCAATAATATTTTAAAAAAAATATTTTTACTTGTTCAATGTTTTTTTTTTCTTTAAATAAAATCGATTTTCTAAGTGTCCGTTTTCTACCTAACTAGCTAAGTTCTTACTGGTTTCACTTATTTTAAAGCGTTTATTATGTTCATAAACGAGACCCCATATTTTTTATATTAATATAAAAAGAATTTACTTATTTACTGTTGTTTATAAAAGGGTAAAATCGATTTTCTACCTCGCCGACTATGTTGTTTGTTGTTTAATTTATTAAACAGAAAACAAACAAAAAACATGTCGAGTGTTACGTGAGAACGAGAAATAATTTCCGGTATATCACATCTTAGAGGGTCTTGATAATCGCTAAAAAATAGAAAATTAAAGAAATTACTGAGGGAGATTTGGTTTTAAAAAGAAAATAATAAATTTTAATATTTTTTAAAATATAATTTAGAGAGAGGGGGGAGGTAAGAACTATAGTTCCCTTCCGAAAAACAACCAACAAAAAATGAAATTTAAAAGATTCTTGATAAACGATTGCGGATTTTTCAATAAAATTGATTAATAAATTTATTTAGTGATTACTTTTTCTCTTAATGATTGATTTTAGAATTTTGAAGTAAAAATTAAAAATGAGTTAACGAGAGATTGTTAACACACGGCATCTCTCGCGCCAAAAAAATATTTCGCTTTTAATTTATTAGTTAATTTTTGCAAAATTTGACAGGACGACAATAAATGTTGATAATTGATGGAATTAAAATTTTAAATAACGCATGAATGCATTTGGTATCAGAGAAAACAAAAACATAACCACAAAAAAAAACTATCATAATTAAAAAACAAAACCAAAAAAATAACGAAGAATCGAATCGCTCCCTGTTTTTTTAATTTTTTCGTTTTGTTTTTTATTATTGTTTTATGACGCCAAAAAACATCGTTAAAATAAGAACAAAAAAAAATGTAATTAACTTTGTATGAACATAATAAACGCTTTAAAATAAGTGAAACCACTAAGAACTTAGCCAGTTAGGTAGAAAACGGACACTTAGAAAATCGATTTAAAAAAAAACATTAAACAAGTAAAAATATTTTTTAAAAATATTAGGGGGGGCTATAGTCTATTTAAAAAAAATATCTCCTTCAAGAACGATCATAAAATGTGTTTCTAATCGATATTTATTCAATAAGGGGCCAGTTTTCCTACCTAGCGAAAGGGGACGAGTTTTCTGGGGTCGAGTTTTCCGGAGACGAGTTTTCCTGGGACGAGTTTTCCGGGCACCCTCGTTTCACGTGTATCTCCACGGTGTACATATCCCCGACAAACCCGCTTAGCAGTAGGATCTCGCTCCTTCATTGTTGATATAACTAAATGCCAGAAAGCTTTCTATTCTAATAGTTTCTTCCTTCGAACAGATAGACTTTGGAATTCCCTTCCTACTTCCATCTTCCCTGGCTGTACTGATATACAGAAGTCTTAATGTAACATAAACCAATTGTCATTCTAAAAAATAGCATACATAATCAAAGTTGGCAATCCTCATTTAGAAAATTCGGAAATACTTTTCTATCAATAAACGCGCAGATTGAATTGATGCATCTTCAATTTATCTCTTTTTATGTTGTGATTATTTTTATCTTTCATGATTACCGAATCCCTCATGCTGTTTTATTACTGTTTTCTGTTCAAGACGGATTAACTTAACCACAGGAGTACACTATTTCCGATTTGGGTGTGTCAACCCACTCACCGCTTTCGTTATGAGAAAAAAACAACAACAAAAAAAACAATGGTTATAGAATCACACACTCTAATCTCGATACATAGGAATATTGACCTTATTTTGTTGACTTATTTCTCAGTGCTCGCAATTCGATAAACAGTTTCACTGTCCATCGTCTTTTATTTTCGTCGAAAACTAGAACTTCCACCAATTTTTATCATCAAACGGAATATTCCGCATAATGAACGTGGCTCCAGTATTCTGCGTAAGAGAGAAGACTGATCTGCAGATACAGTAACCAAAATCAGTGTTAATCCCAACGAAGCCTTTTTAATGAATAAAGACGAATTATCTAGTATATGTGTTTTAGAATTCGACTTTATTGTCGTGTATTTGTGTTGTTATTCACTTTTCCACCCATGTGTACACATTTTTTTGAGTTAAGCCAAATATTGTTTAATATAAACACACACACACACACACGCACACACACACACACACACACACACATATATATATATATAACTACTTAATTTACTCACATAAAATTAATATACGAAAGTATAGATTTATGCGTAAACTTTCAGTATTTACTTCAAAAGTGCTCAATACGTAGGTAGAGCTAGTTAGTAACTTATAAAATATATATGGCGATTAAGCTACACTGAATATTCTGCGTTTCATCCATTCTAGGACTCTTCAGACTTATGCGCATAAGCCTGAAAAATCCTAGAGTGGATGAAACGCGGAATATTCAGTGTAGCTCAATCGCCATATATAAATTACTATATATATATATATATATATTTGACCCCATATATATATATATATATATATATATATATATATATATATATATATATATATATATATATTTGACTCCATATATATATATATATATATATATATATATATATATTTGACTCCATATATATATATATATATATATATATATATATATATATATATATATATGGAGTCAAAGGTGGCGTCGAGGCTGGGTTAGAATCTTCCGACGGTTAGAAATTGTCACTTCTTACACTGATAACTGTGAAAGCATAAATCAGTAGTGTCTGTAAGTTTAGAAATATAATTAATTATTAGGCCTCTTTAAGAAGTATTAAAGTTAAGCACTGTCTGGGAAATTAAAACTTAAAGGCAGTAAACTAGTTTTTGATGCAACGTTCGCGGTTTCGGTCGGTTGTAACTTCTCTGCTTTTTATCGCTTCCACCTGCATTTGGCGTTTATTGGTTGTCATTTTGCGACTTAACTATACTTTTGATAGTAGTGATTAGTTTACTATAGTATTATATTTTACATATTCTTCATTTTGTAACTTTGCACAAAACACCACAGCCCATGACTCCTTGCTCTACGTTTAATATGTGTTGGATTTGTTTTATTTATTCATGTTCTGATAATAATTATATTAATGATTATTGAGGAATTCTGCCGTTTATTTTGAACTTCGTAAGATTAATTTGTTTATTCATTTTTTTTTTAACATAATTTTTTGGATGCATCATCATCATCCTCGTCATTTGCAACAGTGTAAGTAGTATGCATAAAGAGATATATATATATATATATATATATATATATATATATATATATATATATACGAGCAAACAGTTAAAAAAACATGTTAAAAAAACACTTTGAAATGAGTTAAAACATATTTAATCTGAAAAGGAAACACTAGATAAATGGATAGTCCTTAATCCGCGGAGTTTCGAAGAAATACTTTCCTTCTCATCAGAGGGTAGGAATTAGCAAAATGCGGGATCGGATTTTGCATGCAAAAGTATTTGATGAAACAACAAGTAAGTCACAGATCTTACTTGATAACAAAAAAGTGAAGCAGAGGGAATATGGTGAAGAAAAAGGTGATTACACGTGAATGGATAGTCTGGTGGAAGATAAATAATCCAGTAACGGTAAAATCCAAATATATAACTTCAAGAAAGTTAATATATATATATACATATATATTTATATATATGTATATATAAATACACACACACATATATATATGTGTTTGTGTATGTGTGTATTCATATGTGCATATATATATAAATATATATGTATATATGTACAAATAAATACACAAGCACACACACACGTATATATATATATATATATATAAATATATATATATATATATACGTACATACATATGGCAGTTTCCTTCAATCTTAACAGACTATGGTGACTCCGCGTGAAATATTTTGTGGCAAGAGTTGCGCCATCTCAGCCACACCTCTTCTAAGTCGGCATTGTAAAATACCAGTGGATCCTGTTAGGTCATGACGACAGAAAATATTGACGGAATAAACAGAGGGCACATAGAATTCCCAAATTGTCACCCATCTTTTACAAGCCAGACTAAACCTTGCTTAAGATCGGTGATCTGACAGAAACCGGTGTGTATTAGGCCGTATAAATATATATATATATATATATATACATATATACACACATACCTATATACACATATATACATATACATATATTATACATATATATAGACACATGTATGCGTATATATACATGTGTATGTAGATATATGTATATACATATATATACATATAAATATGACACATGCATACATAAATATGTGCATATATGTAAACATATATTTCTTAAAAAATAAACACTTGTTTATTTTATAAAAGATTTCGTGTTGAAGTTATTTAGCTTCAAACGTGTTCAATGCGTATATTATTTTAATTTTCAAATTTCACTCAACGCTTCTAATGAATATAAAACAAAAAACTACCCAGATTTTCAAACGGCGCGACCACGCGTTACTATCCGACTACATAAAAACCCCGCAGCTAACATCACGTGGACTTAATTCATTGAATATTCTTCTACTCGGCATCATGGCAAGGAAAAAGAGAAAAAAATGGTATATATTGACAAACGAGTATATCTCCGAAATATATTTCTAAAAAAATAAACACTCGTTTAGTTTATAAAAAAAATTGCGCGTTGCAGTTATTTGGCTTCAAACGTGTTCAATACCTATCTTATTTTAATTTTCAAATTTCACTCAACGCTTCTAATGGATATAAACAAAAAACTACCCATACGTGAAACGATAAAATTGTCGCCTAATAAAAGACGACATGATTCCATTTCCATTTGATGGAAACTAGTTTTCTTTTTGTTATTCCGAACCATCTACTAGTTGGCCAGTTGTAAATAAACCCCCAAAGCGATAGGAGCCTTCTTTCATATCTGAATGTGACACAATGTTCACCGAGCGAGATCGAAGATGCGCCGCTGTACAACTTATGCTCTTCATCTATTCAAGTTATGACAACAGGACCGTTTCCAGCATCCTTAAAATACATTGCTGGATTGCTATGAATAACAGAGATGTGGCCTGGGTAAGTTTCCAGCCACAGTTATGAGCTTTGGCGTAGTTTAAAGTAGGGCCCCATCATGCCTCCTCACATTTTCGAAGTCGGCTTGAAAGCACACATTAAAGTGTACATGGATATACTGAAAAGTGTGGTGATACTCTAATGCAATCGGGTGGCCGCTGGCAGCCACTGGTTGTAAGCCTACAAGTCTAAAGAGACCCAGGTTTGGCTTCAGGAGTGTTCAGAGTTTGCACCATCCACTCACTGGCCCCTTCCTCCTGCGATCTACCCGCTGTACAACTTCGTTCGGTTATACGTCAGGAACATCACCAACATGACACCCCACAACACCAAAGCCAGCCTGACCGCCGTCATCCACCGAGAATTCGCATACCTTTTGCTGGCGCTTGGGAAAGGGGCATGCTTTCAGTTCCGGACCCTTATCAAGCTGATGATTGAGGTTTAATAGATTCAGCTGTACTACATAATCAAGTTACCTGGATTGATTTTCACCTATAGGTTTGTAAATAAATCTTGTTTTCTTTACGGCGACACTTTTATCGTTCCACCCTATAATTATATACACACATATACAGTTATATACTTATGTATATATATGTATATATACACACACACACACACACATATATATATATACAGTTATATACATATATACAGTTATATACATATGTATATATATATATATACAGATATGTATGCATATGTATACACACACATATATATATATCTATATTCACACATTTGTAAACACATATATATATACATATATATATATATATATATACATATATATATTCACACGTGTAAATGTATATATCTATACTCCCATAAATTTTTTGTATCGATATTCATATTAAAACATGGTTTCCATTTATTTAAAAAGAAAATATAACTTTGTTATATATGGGCGGTGGAATTGCATTAATCTGCAAAATATTTAGTCAGTTTGCATAGTCTTTTAAACATTTATTTGAATTACTTCCCTATTAGTGTTTTCGTTTTTCTTATAGGATGCTTATCTTTAGTTTATTATTACGTGTCATTATTTTCATATTCTACATGGATATACTTGCCTAATATTTCAAGACAAAAATTATAGTAAACACAAACCTCTTTCTATATATGGTTATGTATGCGAATATACATTTGTTTTAAAATTTTTGCTTACCAAGCTTCTCTGTTAGTTTTGGTCTACAAACATGAAACTTAATATATAGGTTATTCGAACCCATTCAAAATTTTATATTCGTGTTTTAGCACGGGTAAACCGGTGCAAAAGTGTGAAAATAAAAGAAATAGAATTGGCTAAGGTCGAACGACAGCATTGTCTCATGGGATGATATATTTTCTCCTTGCGATATGAAGAAATTATGAATTTTAACACAAAAGATAATATTAATTATTCAAATAATAACCTATAATAAAAATATATTAAAAATAATTATTAATATTATTATAAATTATTACAAAATAAAAATGCGTAAAATATTATATAATAATGATAATAAAAATATTAAATTACTTAATTAAAAGGAAATAACAATGAAAGATTATGTGACCCCCTCCCTTGGGACGTCACGCAAGGAATACTTCGGCTCGTGATGTCGTGTTCCCTGAGAGGGAGTCACATCAGATTCCTGATATGCTGAAAATGAATAGCAAAGCTCACGCATGCAAGAAAGACAGACACTTAATTTCTATTCTACGAAAATTAAATTCACAAAAATATTTACAGTCTTTTTACAATGTATTGTTCAGTTCTTAGCATGTTTTTCAAAGTCTCAAATCTCCCTTCTCTTCTGAGACGACACTCCGACGGATGGAGGAGGGTGGGGCCGTGGTATGTTGTTGAGAACAGCGAGATTCCGCGTATTTCTATGCCCCTTGAAATCAATCTGGAATCTGCTTTATTTCCGAGCGGGATTAGTATTATATAGTGGGGTGTTTGGGTCGGGGTGGAAGTCCCCTAAGCCAATCAAATTACGCCACACATCTGGGGAAACTCCAAAGGCGAAATTGCGGGTGTGCAATTCAGCCATATCACTAACTTTGCAATCTGGGCCCAAAATCAACATTTAATTCCCATGACCTTAAAGGTTAAACCTTGCCATTCAGAACCCCTTTTACTGGGTTCTACAGGCCAACAAGTAAAATCTCGTTTCTACATTGTCTGGCGTTTCCTGTTATCTAACACAAAATAACAATTATATCTCTGATTTTCAAACAATAAAGCAAAATATATTTATATATTTTAATTAAAGTCTTTGTGATATCCGCTGTCGTCCGGGATTAATTAAACAATCTTAGCATGGTTACCCTTACTTTCTTCAGATCCCTGGGAAGTCTGAACCTTCCCAATCGGGAGCAAAACGCTTCCTTAGGTCAGTTAGGTCACGATTATATATAGAATTATATAAAATGTATTACTTAAGAATTTGAATATAAAACGTTCAAATTAGCGTCTCTGGAGATTTTAAAATATGGAACAAAAAACATTCTAAACTATTTGTTCCCAAACCTTCTCTAGCGATCGCTATAAATAGCGAACGCGCGTTATTTATACTCAGTTATAACACGACGTTGGGACGCAATGAGAGGCAACCACCTATTATAACTACGACTGAAGGAAAACACAAGAAAACTCGAGTCGGTAAACTAACAGATGAACCAAAAATGATACAGAGAAAACGCTCTTTCATCAACAAACTGGTGAATATAGATTTTTCTGAATTATATTTGACCAAAAGCATTGATGTCTAAAAGATCCAAAACAAACATTACAAAAAAAAACAAAAAAAACATTTACTTCTATACAAAGGAAAATAACTAGAAAACAAAGTTATTTTCCTTCCATTCCCTTATAAACGGCTTATTAGACATTCGTCTTTCTTTACTATTTTTGATTTTGTTTCTCTATTTTTTTGATTTGTTTTTCTTTTCAAATTAACTTTTATTTACTCTTTCATTTTTCATTGATAGGGTTTCGGTGTTCCGATACTCCTAGACTAGGAACACATCCGCAACAATTGCGAGTATGCATGTGTAACGTAATAGCTATGGGTTATATGTTTTAAATGTTAGCCTTGTAGCAAAATTAACGCCAAAGGCAAAAGTAAACTGTAAGCAAAACGTTTTGCTTTCGATTCTCGATGGTGGCACACAATAATTTTTGTTTAAATTTTAAAATCATTACTATATACCAGGTCCAATATAATAGAAGTCTAAATACAAAATCTGCATTAATCAAAATATCATATTCATGCATATTTTACAACCGGGCAATGCCGTGCGGCCTGCCTGTAATATATATACACATATGTATTTATACATACGGATATATATATATATATATATATATATATATATCACATGTATGGATATATACATATACATATATGCACATGTATATACATATATACACATATATGTACAAATATACACACACACACACACACACACACATATATATATATATATCCTCAAGTACTTAAAATTTTTCTCTCCTAGTATACTCGGCCCGGGTTTTACTCTTCTGTCTTAAGGTTTTTGTGATGTAATTTAGTGTGCACGCCGACATGATACAATTTAACATACAAGCACACAAACAATCTAGCAAAATCCACGGAGCTTTGAGATCATTCTATAAGATATCTGACTCGTTAGGTCGTCCAATATATTTATAGATTTGCCAAAAACTATTAGCCATCTGACATCTCGTCATCAATTTTCAGGTAATTAAATATATTTTTTCTGCTATTCTTGTTTATTTTCTCTCTCTCAACATTCTCTTTTGTTCTATATACTTTCAACATAGCTCGTTTTTTTTTGTCTCACACACTGACTGGCTTTTTTTCGATCTTACGTCTCTTTCGATTTCTCGATTTCCCAACTTCACATTCTCCATCTTCTTTCGTTTTATTATTACTTGTCTCCCACTATTTTCCTTAATAATCTCCCTATACTTAAGTTTTCATGTGACAAACGATTCTTCATCTGCTCTTTTAATTCCGTGATGTGATCAGACGTTTGAAAACAAGTGACGTCCCCAAGTATATATATAGAGTATTATTCAAACTTTTGTCCCCATTACCGTTTGTGGCGTAACAGTTGAATTATTAATTGGCATTATATTCAAATTACACTACTGTGGAGGTTGAAGCTTCACTTAGTGCGTTCGAAAATCTGTGAAGATTCCTGAGTTCGACAGAAAGATGTTCGAATTCGACAAGATACATCTGAAAAAGGTTGAAGATTACAGCGATCGAAACGTCGTGAGAATAACACTCAAGATAGAACAGTAATACTGATTATCCCCAAAATATAAATCTTCATCTAAAACTCTAGAAACATATATGTAAAATATATATATAAACTGAATGACTATTTGAAATATGATCCCCGTGTCTTAATTATACTTTACTCTCTTTACATATTCCCATTAACATCGACGGATAATAATTGGTCGTTGCTTTCTTCCATCACGTTTTGCAGTCGAACCTGACATTCTTCGAAAGATCTAAAGATAAGTTTGTAGACAGATTAGATATAAAATAAACAAAAATGGCACGTGACAACTTAAAAACAAAAAATATGTGTTTGTAGGTGACGGCCTATACGGATGTGCGGGAAACGCTGAACATTCTGTATAAACTTAAAAGTTATACTTAGCAATAAAGAGAAAATAGTGGCGATAGGGAAAAAGATAAAAACAGAGTATGGAGTTAGAGAGAAAAGTGAGGATGGAAAGAGATATGGAGAGATGAAGAAATTGATATAGAGCTAGATGATGCGAGACAAATTGAGATGGAGAGCAGTTTATATGTAGAGAGAAATAGATATATAGAGAACAATGGAGGTCAGCAGTGATGAAGATAGATTGAGAGTTTGAGATAAGGATGAAGAGATGAACTTGGAAAGAGAAATGATGCTGAAGAGAGCTTGGAGATATGGAGGGATATGGATAGAAATAATGTATAATGACCATGGCCAAGGAGAAATGCAAGAAAAAATCAAAAGTAATTTTCTGTTGATGTTTTTTAAATACTATTTTTATTTCTTGGCTCCCACGAGAGCAGAGTTAGAAACAAGGTCGGTTTTTAATGTGGGAGGAAACCAACTCCCGAAATAAAGGCACTCTTGTTAATAATAAAAATAAAAACACCAGTCATGAAGGATTACTTCTCCATTAATAGAGAGTATAGTGCAGCACCAGAACAGATTCTACACATTGATCTTGGCCCGAAGACCAAAAAAGAAAAAAGGCAAACATTACCTACTATCATATAAAATAAACGTTTCTGTTTCTGTGTGTCTGTGTGTCCGTGAGTTCGTTCCCTATGGACTCGAAAATGGCTTGGTTGAGTTTTATAAAATTTTACGCGAAGGTGATTTATGTATCTGGCAGTGTTCATAAATGGGTTTTGTGGCGGAATGTTTTCGATAAGTTTCGATAATCGATAATTGCAATAATCTGATGAAATCTAGAACAGCCGATTTTTGACCAAAATTAACGCTTGACACAGCCTAATACCACAAGTTCATTCCAGAAGTTTTATTACCAAACGCCAAAAGGCCCGACATATGAAATCAACAGGTATTTTATATGATAGGGGCGTGTTCGAAACCAATGTTCTGTTTAAAACACAATTGCACCATGATACTTGACTTTTTGTATTTGAAACTAAAATTCAAGCAACTATCGCCGGACAACCAATAAAGCCGAACATTTAAAATCAACATTAGGTTATTTGATATGACATAGACGCGTTCGAAATGAATATTTTCTGTTTAGAACACAACTGAATCATAATATTTGACTTTTGTATATTTTTACTTTAATTAAAGTCATTATAGCTAAAACTTGTATAAAATCAACAGTAAGTTCTGTACGGTGTAATTTAGACTACAATGCATGTGAGCTTCCTCCCGTAAAAATCACACACACACACATACACACACACACATATATATATATCAATTTCTGTAGAAATATATTTTTGTTATATATCAATCCTTATATTAGAAGCTCAATGTGACTACAGAGCAATATATAGTAATATATGTATCATTTATTCTCTCTCTCTCTTTCTCTCTCTCTCTCTCTCTATATATATATATATATATATGCATAAATATAATTATGAATAATAATTTTTACTTTATACCTACACACACGTGTCTATATAAAATAAATAAATAAATAAATAAAAATTTAAAGGCGATAAAACAAAAGTTATGGGGAAGAAATTGGCCGGCATCCACAAGCTCCGTTATAACGCAATCACTGAGAACTGCACAAAAATAAATATATATTTACGCAAGTGTGTATGTAAATGCACACAGCAAAGTATAAGTAAACGCACATACAAAAATATAAATTTATACGTAGCTGGATATATTTAATTAATTGGAATGCTTATTGAGATAAGTATTATATTTTCATTTCATTTATTGCAAACCAATATCCTCAACTAAAAAGGTGAGGAAAAAGTCCGCAACAAACAAATGTAAGATTAGATAAATATAATAACATGTGCGCGTGAGTACAATCCAACGGAGACTGTAGATGTAAAGCCCGCCAGGCATAAAGGAAAGAATTGCAATTGAAATTATATATTATAAAGTGCAAAGAAAATATTTAATAATGATCTATAATATTATGGAATTATGTATCTGAAGGGTTAATATAAGGGCTATGTAATTTCAAATTTACCATATTTAAATTTGGTCTTATGTTAGCGATAGGAGATTTGTTCGTTTTTAAAGTTATTATATTGCTACTTTGAGGGGAAGTAATTATTGTTATTGCTTCGGCTGTGCAGAGGTGGCATGACTTAAAGCGTGGAGTAAAAGACTTAACCTTTTTACGTATAGTTCATTTCATTTAGAAGCGAGTATTATCAGACTTATAAATAATAAAAGTGTAGAATTTTAGTTGTAAAAAGATGGGTGGTTAGATATTATTTTCTTTATAATAGTTGAAATAGCGCCATTATATTCATTTGCTTTATTAATTGCTCGAGGTCTTATATTAATTTGTTGATTTGTACAGGGATTTAATATGGGATACAATTTTGTTCATTGCTGATGTACATAGGGCGTGACAACGATTGTCGAAGTATTGTTTTGGAGAGGATCATGAGTGTTATTAGTATTAGGATGACTATTGGGAAATTATTATTATTATTATTATTATTATTATTATTATTATTATTATTATTGTTATTATTATTATTGTTATTATTATTGTTATTATTATTATTATTATTATTATTATTATTGTTATTATTATTATTATTATTATTATTATTATTATTATTATTGCTATTTGTAGGATTTTTAATAGAAGAGCTGCTTGATTCGTTTATGAAATCAGTAATTCTATCAGATGGTTTATATATATATATATATGTATATATTATTATTATTATTATTATTATTAATAATAATAATAATAATAATAATAATAATAATAATAATAATAATAATATATTTACCAAGACTTGTTTATATTTTAAAATTCTTCAATGTTCATATACTATTAAAATCAAAGTCAAATTATTAACTCAATTACTTAAGCTTAATCTGGTTATGCAATTAATTTAAATGTTAGATCTTTCATTTTCAGCCTTACCTTAATATGAACATGATATCTTTTTTTTAATTTATACTATTCCCGTATCAGTCAGTATATCGAGTGCAAGGAGCGTGACACGATTTTGCCCACATTTATTTATGTATAATTTTTTCGGAATTTCTTTATATTTTTAATTCATTATTGTTCTTCCGACAAAAGAAAGAAGAACCTGTAAATACACCCTTGTCCGTTCGTCCGCGTATGCCCGCATTTTTCTCAATAACTATGCCTTGGAATTTTTTTTTAATTTTGCACAAACAATAAACATGATATTAGTAAAAAATAACGGAACAGATTTTCCGGGAAAACTCCGGTTGCCCCCTTAGGAGTACCTTTCGAGTTAAAATGGCTAAAATTGACACTTCTATGCTTATTAAAAAAATGATGATTTGGATTTTTATAAAATTTTCTGAAAAGTTGTAACTAACTGATTTTTTTAATATAATTTGGTTTGTTTATACTTCGCTATAACTCTTGGGTGTGCCCTAAGGATTCTTTTATGTCTTCATTAGACCTAAAAGAGTCCTTACGGCACACCCAAGAGTTATCGCGAAGTTCATTTTTGGAACTATTTTACCATATTTGTTCAAAATTTTCTGTGTATGTCTATTTAGCAATTTTACATGGTGCTGAACTCAAATTTAAATATATTGAGGCCTTGGGGGCTTTTGGGGCTAAGTGGGGAGGGGGCAAATTATGGACTAGGGGCATCAACAGATTGAATTTATTATGAGTGTTTAGCTGGTTAAAATTGTTTAAAGGGGTCAAAATGGGTCAAAATTGAAAAATCGTTACACATTGTTATATTCATCTTAGTTTATTTTTAGTTTTTAATTTTTGATCCCTTCACGTGTGTGTCAGGCTGGTATAGTGGTAACGTCACTAGCTTTGAAGCTTCGGATTCGATTCTATGTGATGTTTAGCTGATGCCCCCCCCCAAATACTTGCTTTTTCTTTTCAAATCACAACTCTAATAATAATATATACGAAATCTGGACAAATAAAGATATCATATTGAAGCGTATTTTACGCCCGTGATATGCCACCCCCTCCGCTAGTATTATTTAAATATATTACTTTATTATGTTGTTTATTAATTTCTTTATATTTATTTGACAAATAAGCTGATGTGTTTATATTATTTTTTGAAAAATAAAGTACACTATTTTAATGATTTGAATCTGTTTTAAGATCATAAAAATATATAACTTAATATTTATTGATTCTTTACATTTTTGAAGTATAGAATACAATGTTTGTTTGTATTTTTTAAAATATATGCTTGAAAGAAAAGAAATCTTTAAAAAACATGATACACGCGAATTTCATGTAAAATATTGCCGAAAAATTTTTTTAACTTCGGCGACGCTAGAGGAACTGGTGCAGGTTACTTCCGAAATTTTCGACACTAGTTCCCGCATTACTCAGAATGGAAATAAAAATGTGTACTAAAGTCTCACATATTTTCTAACCGAAGGTAAGGTACTGTAATTAAAAAAACACACGTAACAAGAAAAAAGGGTTAACTGCTGTGAAGTACTTGAATGGGGGGGGTCATTGTAGATTAAATTTTAATTTGAAACAGATTCTCCAATCTAAATTCATAAGAACGTGAAGGTGGTTATCGTATTATTTATTTTATTTTATGTATGTATGGACATTTGTTTTATATATGTTTAAGTAAAAATATTTTTGCTGTGAATAAAAGAAAAGCACTTAAACATGGCTGCTAGCGAATTTAAACTAAAACAAGAAGTCCGGAAGTCCGGTTTGGAAAGCGGAAAAATTATACACCAGAAGGAGATTTTCGGCTGATATCGATCTGGTTCGCCCATAGTTTAGAATCGTCAATACACCGCCAATTAGTTTTTCATTTATTTATGATATTTGGGCGATTCTAGGGACTTCAGTGCGCTAACTTGTTACTCCTCCAAAAATAAAATAGGTCAAAGAATTATTATTACTATAGACAACAAACTGAAAATTGGTAAAAAAAAACAGTCACATAACAAATAAATCCTACAAGTAGCATGGCAAGTAACTCTTCTACATGTTTGGATAAGTTTTTAGGGTGATTATGCAGCTATGATAACGCGCTAGATTTCAAATAGTATTTTCAAGTTAAATTTAATTTTTACCTTATCTTTCGTTTAAAAACTAGCAGTTTAGCCTGGCTTTGCTCGGACCCTATGTACTTTTTATAACTTTATGTGCATACGTATATATATATATATATATATATATATATATATATATATATATATATATATATATTAAAAAGTTTGACTCATGTCCAGGTAACCTACATCTAAAATTTCAAGTGTTCAGACCCAAAATTGGCGGACGGGTTTGGTAGAGTCTTCAAAATGTCAACTCTTTAAGCTTTGACCTGTTGACAGCCAAATTTTCTCAAAATAAAACTGATTTAAAAGCTTGCTGCATATCGGAATACCCTTTATGTAAAATTTCAAATGTTTAGACCAAAAATTAACCTAATAGTTTGATAGAGACCGCAAAGGTAAAATCTTTTTAACCCATGACAGCCAAATTTTCAGCGTAAAACCGATTAAAAATCTTGCCTTATATCTGAATATACTTTTTGTAAGATGTCAAATGTTTAGACCAAAAATTATCTGAGTAATTCGGTAGAGACAGTAGAGGTAGAAAATTTTAATAATTTTACCTCAATTTTGACCCCTTAAAATTAGAGTTTTGTGGCTAAAATCAAGTTAAAACGTTTGATCCATGTCCAAGTAACCTACATCTAAAATTTAAAGTGTTTAGACCCAAAATTAGCGGAGGAGTTTGGTATAGTTTTCAAAGGTCAAATCGTTGAACTTTGACCCCATTGAAAGCCAAATTTTCTGGCTGAAAACGGATTGAAAATATTTTCGCGAATCTCAATACTCCTTATGTCAAATCTCGACTCTGTAGACTGAAAATTGGCAGAGTAGTTTGGTAGGGAAATGTACACACACAAGCACACACGCGGACAATTTCATTTTTTTTAGATATATCGATTCTGAGGTGAAGGTACAGCATATTTACAAAACACCCTTTCCATGTTAAGAGTGAATTTATAAATAATAGCGTTACTATTATTCCAGTGCGGTAACATACATGCATAAGTCTGAGTTCTTTTATTTATTAAAAGTTTTAAAAATACTTCTTTCATTATTTTCCTGTCATTATTTTTTTTATCTATTTCCGACTGTTTGGCTCATGATCTTGATGTCCATGTTCATTTAAACAGTTAATTTTCTGCGATGATACTGTCAGTCCAGTATCGTTTCACTTAACTTTCATAAAAGTGAAAATGAGTCTCGAATTTCAAATCCTAGTGCGCTATTAGCACTATAACATTTTCCCTGGTTTGTAATGAGTGAGTTCAAACATAGATTTATTGTTATCGTGTTAGACTTAAATTTGAAATATAACAATGACGCTAGAAGCAGCAGCAACAGCCGCATAAAGATATGCAAATGACAAAACCGGCTGCGCAAACTGACATAACAGCAGAGACAGAAGGACGTCTGGCCGGAGAAGCAGTGGTGTTCTGCGAAGTGGTGTTCCAGACGTGACGGGGGAAGCATGGCCAGTGTTCGGAAAGGCAAGTGTCTGAGCCACGTGAATAACGTCACAGCAGGGACGAAAAGTCACACGCGGCCGGAGAAGGAGTAATGAACTGTTTACATATTTAGAAAAAAAAATATGCGTCGATGAGAAATACCAAATCTAAAGCTTTTGTTAAAAAATAAAGTCCGTCGAGTTTTTTCCCCTCCTGTCCGCTCTTTCTTTGATATGACGACAAAGTTACAGAAATAAGATAGCCTCAATATAAAATTGTTTTTCATCGTTCTCCCACTTAGATTTGCATATTTTGGACTCTAACACTTCAGACTCAGAATGTGTTTAAATAGGGATTGATAATAATCAAACTCGGGAAATTGTATAGAATTTTTAAATGAGCCCTTTATTTACCATGGTAGATTGATCTTATTATATGGACCCCGATGCCATCGATAAAGCGCTATCAATTATCAGTTCTAAGCAACAGTCTTTTAGAGGCTGAAAATTCTATCTAAGTTAAGGACGATACTACGAAAGGAATTAAGAATTACTAAACATAGTCATGCTTGCGGAACATAAAACATCTGCCTCTATGTCTCTATATAAAAAGAAAACAGTAAATGTATGCAGTATATGCGTGTTTAACCAATAAACTCTTAAGAAACTGCTCACATAACACTGAAATTATAGGATATGAGGATAGTTTATAATGAGTAAAATCTTTGTTTGGATAGATGAGTAACGCGTACGGAAATATGCCGTTAAGTTGAAATGCAAATTTCAACTAGCTGACATATTTTTATTAGCTTAACACATGCGCAAATTCAATTATATCTAGAAGTCGTCTCATTTTAAATCTTTCTTGTCTAACTTTCCGGTTAACTGAAATGGTAGGGAACGCGGTGGGTTCGTCAAATGTTTGGGTTTCGATTCTAGGTAATAGCACCGAAGTCATTTTTAAGTTTTTAAATCAGCTCTCTTTCTCTCTCTCTCTCTCTCTCTCTCTCTATATATATATATATATATATATATATATATATATATGTATGTATATATATATATATATATATATATATATAATAGCGAATTAGCTATTTAATAATAAATGCGAAATATGCATGAATTAAAATATATCTAAGTATATTTTCCGATCGGCAATGTCGGCTCCCCCTAAAGCTATAAAATAAATAGTTTCGATCAAAATGCTATACAAATTTTGTCAAAACGCGTCGGAAGAAAGTTTAAAGTAACATCGGCCGAAACGCTGTGAGAACATCGTCAAAGATCAGAACGATGGCCCGAATAATTCAAATATTCAAGCAATGTCGATCTAGGTGATGTGCCGTGGGTTATTTAAGCAAGCTTCACAATAGCCGCGAAAACATTATAGACTTTGTCTATTGTTCCTCAACACTGGAAAGGAGTCCTTTTTAGGTTTCCAAGTGAATCTCATAAAAAAAAGAAGTTGCTAGTCCGAAAGCAAAAACAACAAACATACTTAATGTTATTTTTTTATATTCACTGAGCTTAAGTCAGGACATTTGGCTCCAAACAGAAAACTGTTTCAAGGTTGCATGAGTTACAAATGCAATTGCTTTTGTTAATGTTTTTTATTATTATTTTATTTCTTGGAAAAGGTCCAGTGTTCGATTCTTAGTGCGGCCCATTTCGCCAAGGTTCAATTAAGGGAAAGTAAGCTTAGAAGAATCCGTTTTTTTTGTTGTTGTTTTTTTGTTGTTGTTTTCGTTTATTTTCGTTATTTCTGTTGCGAGCATGTTATAAAATGGTCAATCGAGAGTTGGTTAAAAATATTTAAGCTCTGGGTAGAACAATCATTAGAAGATGCAATCAAATTTCACAATTCCTTCAGAATTATAGTCAAATTTGATCAGGTCTTATTACTCTTTAAAGCAACTGGTAATTTGCCCTTTTTCAATTCAATGCGAGATTTTCTTATGACCACATCATAAGAATGTAAGTTGTTAGCATTTACTTCAGACATAATGTGACACAAGGATGGGAGGAGAGAATCGAAAAATCAGCGCTCAATAGTCATAGCATGCTGGCCAACAAAAACCCCTGAGCAGCCCATTCTGCATTCTCGATAGAGGTGCCTACTACAATTAGTTTTAAGGTAACCCTTATCCAAAGCGCGAGATAGTAAAGCCTCGAACGCTGGTTCTCCTAGAACTACATCGAATCACAGAAAAAATCCCACTTAACTCAAATGTAGTTCAGATTGTCGTTGACGTATCCTCGATTTGGTATGGTAACACAGCTAAGAGTAAAATCATATTTCATTTGTTATTCTCAAGTCTTTTGTATTATATAACATCATTTGGTATTTCAATTAACTTATTTATTTGCCCAATAATATTCACTTATTAGCAAACAGGTAAATTGCCATTAAATATGATAGTTACAAAAAAAAATATTTAATTTAATAAGGAAGTTTTGAATTTTAAAATGTCAACACAGTAAACAGTTGTTTCGCAGATTTTTTTTACATGGTGGTCACCACTTATCAAGGTCCGGAAGCTAATACTATTAATGTGTGTCTGTTATGCTTACGTTCCAATCATATTTTCCGGTCTGCGAAGCTTAGGAATAAATTAGTATTTGGTGTCTGTTACGTTTAAGTGAAAAATAGCATTTGTAGTATTCAAAAATAAGATAAAAATAGCATTTTTGACTGTTCCATACTCTAAAGTTTAAAATATCATTTTTAGCTTAAAATTGTAAGACTAACATCACATGTATCTTAGTCCGATAAAGATATGGATATTAATAATAGAATGTAAGAATCTCTGTCTGTCGTCGGTAATGTCCCGATTAAATTCTAACTGTCATTTTCGTTTTTTTTTTGTGCAGAACACTCAAGTTGGAAGAAATATATGTTAGATATCATAACTTACTTAAAAAATATCAGGTCGGTGCAAAAGTTTTTTCTGCCTTTTAGAATGGACATTCAAACCATTGTAATTTATTTTATGCATATTTTTATTACTTAAACCTATAACTATGATTTAATTCATAACTTTTTTCAGATTAATAAATTCATTTATATTTCTATGCAATATTTACACTCACGTTGACTCGATAACTAAAAATAATTAGTGAACAGAAAAAAATAGTTATATTCAACCATGATAATGCTTGTCCTCACACAATACTATTGACTATCTATTAATAGAATTTGGTTGGAAAATCTTGATCCATACTGTATATTCCCGAGACCTACAAAACAATTTCGATGTCGTTAGGCTAACATCACGAGAGAAGATTAAACAAGAGTTAGATACATATTTCACATAAAAACCTAAAGAATTTTTCAAGCGAAGAATTAATATGTCGTTCGATCAGATAAAGTTGTCGTTATGAACAATGAAAAGGTTTTCATTTTCAAGATCAAAACTTTAATAGGCAAAACTATTTGCACCGATCTGATATCATATCATAGACTTTAAATAAGTTTTTCCTGACAAATTGCTAAGAAAAGAGACGCATATTAGGAATACCGGTTCGTGATTTTACTGGAAACTGCGTTGTGTTTAAGGTTAAACGGTTGTAAGCTTTTCATTTAGTTTTGCTTTTTATACTTTTGTACGTTTTTAGCTATTTTATATGAAAAAAAAAGTGATAGATTAGATTGGTCAAACTACTTGGCAAAGCCACTGAAATCGTACAGGAAGGGTGAACCTACAGCAACAACACAAATAAAAAAACAGGTAAATAAAGCCAATAGCTTAAAAAAATACAATAGAAAATCTTATGGAAGACAATTTAGAAAGAAAAAGAAAACACAAAAGTAAATAGAATTCCAGAAAAAAAAACGGATTGCGGACATTCGACAGAATTGCATGTAAGCTCTGGGAAACGTTTCGCGCTTCAAAAGTGATTTAGCAACATTCCCTTTTCTCAGATTTACCAAGAAATCTCAATAAGAGTGAGCCTGCCACCATTTTGTTCGCTTCCTCTGTCACCCTTTGGTTTGAAATATCTTTGACAACGATAAGAACGCAGTTTGAACAGGCGTATCTTATTTTACAACTTCAAGTGTGTTTAACGTATATGTACGAGGGTCGTTTAAAAGATAATGCACCCTATTATCTAACTAAAATAACATGCATCCTATTATCTAACTAATAAAAAACGTTGACGAACTACAAAGATAAAAGTGGTACTATTAAAACGAGTGACATTTTGTTCCCAGGAATTTATTATTCTACATAGTCATTATGATTTTCAATACAATTTAGTTAGCGATCGGAAATGATTATGCATGGGCGTCCAGAGACCGTTTTATCACTCACATATGTGTTGCGACTCTAAACTCGACACATTCATATCCTATCTGTACCGATATCAACTACATCGGCTTCATCAACATTCAAAAGACGCCTGTGAATGTTGATCGGTTCATTTTTTACTGCATGAACGAAATTCTACTACGCATCTCTGCTTTTGACGCACGTCCATGTCAGGGGTTGCTTTCTTAGAGTCTCACACCATCAACAAAGATATGAAATCGTTCAGCTCATAAATGTTTTAGTTCAGTTATCATACAAATGCAATTTCTATTCCTTCTCTCCTATTCGTACGTAATAAAAATAGGGGACATTACATTTGGAATTCCCCTCGAACGTTAAAATGATAGAAATAAATTGTTTCAGCAAAATTGAAATTACGTAAATGAGACTAATACAAACACAAACATCGATAAAATAAATTTTAATAATAGTAATTATATTCTAAAATAATTGCAAAGTAGGAAGAATAACTGATCGCATTTTATTAACCAATCAATTACTAATATTATATATATATATATATATATATATATATATATATTTGGCATAAGTCGCTACTATAAATTTACTGTTTCACTCTTAAAAGACATTATGAGACAGCAAGAGACCTCTGGTCTTAATCGAGAATAGTAATTAAATGATTTTGTTTACATTTTCGTTAAATGAATTCCCGGTTAAAACCAGAGGTCTGTTGTCGCCTGACCATGTCTTTAAAGACAGAAACAGTAAATTTATTATCATGACCTATGTTAATTTTGTCTACCTGAATTGAATTTAAAATATTTTGCTCTTTTTTAATTGAGGACTATCAACAACCTAATATATATATATATATATATATATATATATATATATATATATATATATATATATGTGTGTGTGTGTGTGTGTGTGTGTGTGCGTGTATAGAAAGAACTTCTTTTAGTTGTCTAGAACTGGCTCTGTTAATTATTTCTTATTTAACAGCCAGATGTATTTGAAAGTACTTGAAAGTAAATATGGCGACTATTTCTTTCGCCATTTCTCAATAGTAGCAACAAAACTTATTAGTAAGGATATAAACGAAACGTATTTTTTTATTTAAAGATATCAATACTTGATATATATATATATATATATATATATATATATATATATATATATATATATATATATATATATATATATATATATAGGGCGACCCCACAGAAACTGGCCCAACTCTAATTAGACCCCGTTTCTTAGTGTTTTGTCTGAAAGAAATTAAACTTTGGTTATAGCTAGTTTATTATATTCAAAACATCACATCAAATCACTAGGGCCTTTGGCCTTTTTTTCTCCGTTCTACAGCATATTATTTTTTTACTATAATAATTGAATACCTACAGACACTAGTGTTTCATCCTTTCGGGAATCTTCAGTGTATGGTGTCACGATTAATACCAGTTGAACGATTTGAACCCCGCAATACGAGACATATCTGGCTCGATTAGCGGAGACCTAATCCATTCGGCTACCATTAACCGCGTGAAATAACGTTGAATTTAAACATCTTAATTTTAAATGTTCATTTACATCAGTCAGAGAGTGATCTAATCGTTATACGCTGATCTATGCATAAGAGCTAAATTGACCGACTTTAATTCAACTGAAAGTGCTCAACGATAAGAAACGAATTTCATGAAGGGGCTGTCATATATATATATATATATATATATATATATATATATATATATATATATATTAATTTATAAAATATATATATATAAATTACTAACTAGCTCTACCTACGTATTGGGCACTTTTGAAGTAAATACTTAAAGTTTACGCATAAATCTATACTTTCGTATATTAAATTTATGCGAGTAAATGAAGTAGTTATATATATATATATATATATATATATATATATATATATATATATATATATATATATATATATACATATATATATTTAAAAACAGTTTTACGAATATATCTCACTTTAGATTTGTCCCAAAATCCCTAATATATACAGTTGGTCGATAAGGCTCACATTTTTAATAGAATTGTTTTCGCTATAAAACGATTGACATAAAAATAAACATTTCCATCACTATCTTCGAAAATTATGTAAACACATCTTTAAGTAGATATATTTCGCTCTCCCCCACCTCTCATTCTCTGTTCATGATTTTATGAATACAATATTACATGAAGATACTTTAGTGTACAAGTAGACCCAGAGTAAATTTTTTAAATAACATTCTATGTCCAAATATTTTCTACTCAGCATGGCTATACGCTGACCCATACAGGAAATTGTTCATTCAAATAAATGTTGGTTCATCTGCTTAAATTCAAAATATAATCTGTCAATATGTGCAAGACACACATCTCGAATGGTAGTTCATTCATTATTCCCTCACATTTAATTTAAATCTCATATTATTTAATCCGTCATTTTAAAGTTTAATATTTCTGCAGTCGTTGAAGCTTACAGTCTAAATAAAATGATAATTACAATTAAACGTGTCACACCAACGGACAAGAATACGTGGCTCCCCTATACAGATATTTTAGACTGGTTATCGTGCTTTATTTTTAAATGCAAGTATTTTACCAGTCATGTTTACGTCTAAAATATCTGTATAGGGGAGCCACGTATTCTTGTCCGTTGGTGTGACACGTTTAATTGTAATTATCATTTTATTTAGACTGTAATCTTCAAAATTTGTAAATCCAATAGAGAATAAACTTCAAAAAGAGTTGTATTTGGTCTGTCACACGTAGGCTTGACATATTATTTCATTTTGTCCGTTAGGCTTAATTTTAAAATATATATGCAGTTTACACACTTATATCTTTTAAATAGATCTTTTTGTCTGTTGGTTTGTTATGCTTAAATTTGAAATGGCATTTAAATGTATAAACGCTACAGTTGAATGGATGCATCTTTAAACGTGGTACTTTCTCTTTTAATCAAGTTTATGTGGTCAAATGATTACGTCTCTAAGAAGCTTGACTGTGCCTACTGATGGAATGGACACCGATACAGGTATGGGGCGTATTGGGACCATTTCCATTGGATTTATGGGAAAGGAATCATATAGAGGCTTATAAAAGAAATTTATCCAACTTTGTTTGCTTATCCGTCTGTTTTGTACTTTCGGCTTCTGGTCGAGTCAGGCTAATGAGAAAGAGAGAGATCGGATTTTTGTTGTAGCCAGATAAGATCGATGGTAGTGGGTTGACCAGATTATCTTCATCATCTTCACGCCTGCCTGATACGGGAAGCCGGACTTGTTTTCCATAAATCAGCACCGTAACAGAAGGAATAATTCAGACGTCTTCGAAGAACAATTACAATATGCTATTTTGCGCTCCTTCGACGTCAAACTGTTTGCTAGTAAACGTTGTTCATTTGGACCTGACATGACTTGTAATGGTTGAAAGTTGGTTAAACACTAACAACCATATATTCTTTCTTTTATTTTTTATTTTTATTTTTTCCTTTCTGCGTTTTCGACTTTTTTCTTTTTCTCGTGTTTCTTTTTCTTGATATTCTTCGATATTTTTGTTCTATTTCTTGTTCTTTATTCTTATTTTTATGTTTTATTTCTCCTGTTATATTACTTTCTTTTTTTATTCTTTGCGTCTATTTCTTGGCTGTTTGCTTATTATGATTTTATTATTCAACGATGTTGTTCTGTGTCTTTTTTTTCAAATGTATCTTGTGTTTCTTCTTTTCTTTCTATTTTTCTTCTTTTTATCTTTGGTATTCTTCTTCTATTTCTTGTACTTCTATTTTTCCTATAACACTTTTTTTGCTTTTATTTTCGCTTTATCTGTTTTCTTCATTTTTTCTTCTTTTTCTCTTTTTCCTCTTTTTTGTCGTTATTCTTCTGCATATCATCATTCTATTCTTTTTATTCTGCATTTCCGGCTCAAATCTTTCTTTAAAGCTCACTTTACTAGTCTTATTCTCATTAAAACTCTCTTTACTAGTCTTATTCTAATTAAAATGTTCTTTATTAGTCTTATTCTCATTAAAACTTTCTTTACTAGTCTTATTCTCATTAAAACTCTCTTTACAAGTCTTTTTCTCATTAAAACGTTCTTTACTAGTCTTATTCTCATTAAAACTCTCTTTACTAGTCTTATTCTCATTAAAACCTTTCTTTACTAGTCTTATTCTCATTAAAACTCTCTTTACTAGTCTTATTCTCATTAAAACGTTCTTTACTAGTCTTATTCCCATTAAAACCTTTCTTTACTAGTCTTATTCTCATTAAAATGTTCTTTACTAGTCTTATTCACATTAAAACTCTCTTTACTAGTCTTATTCACATTAAAACTCTCTTTACAAGTCTTATTCTCATTAAAACGTTCTTTACTAGTCTTATTCTCATTAAAACTCTCTTTACTAGTCTTATTCTCATTAAAACCTTTCTTTACTAGTCTTATTCACATTAAAACTCTCTTTACTAGTCTTATTCTCATTAAAACGTTCTTTACTAGTCTTATTCACATTAAAACTCTCTTTACTAGTCTTATTCTCATTAAAATGTTCTTTACAAGTCTTATTCACATTAAAACTCTCTTTACTAGTCTTATTCTCATTAAAACTCTCTTTACAAGTCTTATTCTCATTAAAACTCTCTTTACTAGTCTTATTCTCATTAAAACTCTCTTTACTAGTCTTATTCTCATTAAAACCTTTCTTTACTAGTCTTATTCACATTAAAACTCTCTTTACTAGTCTTATTCTCATTAAAACGTTCTTTACTAGTCTTATTCTCATTAAAACTCTTTCTCCTCCTTGTCATCTACTTTTTCACTTCCTTCTGTCGCTCTTGCCCTTTTTTTTCTAATTATTTGTCTTCGTTTATAATTTTTTGTACCTTTCTTGTTTTCAATTACTTAGTTTGCCCATATTTGTCTTGGCCTTCGTATATCTCATTTACATATCCCACTTCTTGTGTAGCCTCCTTGTTTATAACCTTCATTTTAAAATAAAAATTATATCCACACAACGTTACCCGGGAGTTTGTTTTAACTTTCATTTCTTTTACCCATCCATATTCTCTCATCAATTTCCATAATCATTTTCAAGAATGAATACATCTCATTTAAAACATCGGTTTTGCAATAAAAGAGAACGTTTATAAAATGTTAAAACTAAAATCCCAAAACATAGTTTGGAATTTTCTTTCACTTTCAACACCGACATATTACCGTAACATTTCAGCCGCGTTCTCTATTTTTCATTCATATTTTTGTAAACATAAATGGAAAAACACTTTTTTTACTTTCAGCATCAACGTTAAGCTTGTCGTGTTTGCATAAATCTGCGGACCCAACAACCATGTCGCGTGCATTTTTGCCAGTGTTTGGTGAAGATATTATAGGATGAAGTTAAAAGTCGTCATTGGAAGAAAAAAAATTATATCGTTAAAAGCGTGTTTTTTTATGAATTAATACTAACTAATCCATTATTACTTACATGCTGTTGACCTTTAAACAATAAAAATAGAAAATAAAATGTTATTTATCTAAATTGTTAAATACTTTTTAATTCCCGATGATGATAAATATTTGAAAGTTCTTTTATGCTTAATATCATTAATCTCGTTTACAATATTAACAGATTTCCTATTTTAATTGCAAGGATAAAAACCTTGATTAAAAATATATGTATATGTATGTATATATAAAAAAACAACAACAACAAAAACATCGAAATTCATGACTGCTTTGTTTTACGTATTGCGTGTGCTGGATTTGTTTTCATTTTTATTATCGTGTGTATTCGTTGAATTGTGAAGATCATCACTATCGTCATGATCATTGAGGAATTATACCATTTTTTAACGCTTCTCTCAAAAAGAAAAAAAAACAAAACAAAAAAACACCAAGATTCATGACTGTTCTGTTTTACATGTTGCATGCGATGGATTTGTTTTATCTGGGGTGGAGAGGGCTCCAGAAAACCATGGTGAAGGTAGCCTCTCTAGGAGAAGTAAATCTCTGATCTAAAAAAACATAAAGCAGAAGACCAGTACCCGCATTAAGCTGGTCTGCAGTTTTATTTGTTGCTGGTTATCTTGCTCTTGCTTGTTGCTGGATATCAACATTTTGAACCGAGAGAGAGACTAGCTGTGGTACAAAGCTAAATCTCTGGAATAACATTTTTGTACAGATACTTCCTCAGACATTTGTCAAAAAAAAAAGAAAGAAAGAAAATGTCCTATTGGCGATGGCTGTCCATATTAACAGGAACAGAAGATATTATGTTAAACGACACCCACTCCAGCTCTGTTGCTGGAATGTTAGAACGCTTATTGACAATGGTAAAAGACTAGAACGGAAGACTGCAATTTTGACTAAGGAATTGCAAAGATACAATATAGACATTGCTGCACTCTCTGAGACACGTTTCGCAGAGAGTCGGGCTACGCGATCTTCTGGTCTGGTAGAGCTGAAAAGGAGAGGCGTGAGGCTGGTGTTGGTTTTGCAGTTAAGAACTCCTTAATTGACAAGATCGAACAGCCAGTAGGCATAAATGACCGTGCAATGACATTGAGAATGCCCCTTGCTGCTGGTCGTTATATGAATGTTCTTTCTATCCATGCGCCGACTTTTACTTCGTCTGAAGACGATATTACTTCCTTTTATCATATGCTTAGATCTATTATCACCGGTTTGCCAAGTGCTGAGAGTTTGGTGGTTCTTTGTGACTTCAATGCACGGGTTGGATCAGACAATGAGACTTGGTCTCCATTGGGTCCATATGGCATAGGTAGAGTCAATTCAAATGGTATGCTGCTTCCCCATCTGTGCAGTGAACTAAATCTTGTTATCACCAACACTTTTTCCCACCAGACCTGAGTTCCATCCCCAATCTAAACATGGCCATTTGCTTGATTACATACTGTGTAGACGTGGTGATCTTGGAAATTTTTGCAAAGTTAGAGTAATGCGTGGTGCTGACTGTGTACTGATCATTTAATGGTCAGAGCTAAACTGAGAATTATAGTTCGCAAAAAAGCCGTTTCAATGGTGTCAAAGTGCCTAAACGTTTTGATGTTTCCAAATTGGAGGGTCCAGCCGTACGAAGTTCCTTGAAATCTGCTTTCAACCAGGTGGATTTCTCAGAGTGTGACTGGGAGACAGTAAGAGACACTATATACCAAAAAGGTGTTGAAGCTCTTGGGTTGAAGTTTCCCAGACATAGAGATTGGTTTGCTGATAATTACAATCAAATTACGCGTCAAATTGATAGAAAGCGGAAAGCTTATTTGAAACTTCTCAACTCTTCACCTCTGAACGAGCCAGCGCTCGCTGCCCACTTTTCTTCTGTTCGGAGTGAGGTTCAGTGTTGCGTGCGCCAAATAAAAAACAAATGGTGGTCTAACCTCTCCAGGGAGATACAGACTGCCTACGATCATAGAGATGTATATACATTCTACACTCTGCTTCATCAATCTTATAGTCCAAAATTCTCTTCAATTACACCACTCCTGGCGAAAGACGGGTAAACCTTGATGAAAACCTCAGATGAAATTATGCATCGATGGCATGAACACTTTCATGATCTTTTTTCATAACCCATTCAATGTTGATGTTGCTGGAATAGAAAGTATCCATCAATGTTCCTTTTGTCCGGAACTTGATGCTGAACCGACTCTTGCGGAAACAGTTGGCTGCATAAAACAGATAAACTCGAACAAAGCCCCTGGGTTGGATGGCATCTTTGTTGAGCTGCTGATACATGGTGGTGTTAATGTACATTGTGTGGTCCACTCTTTGATACTGTACGTATGGCAGGGTGACCCGGTTGCCCAAGATTGGGTAGATGCCATCTTGGTTATGTTGTACAAAGGAAAGGGTACAAGGTCTGATTGTGGGAATTATCGAGGTATCTCGCTGCTGAGTGGGGTTGGAAAGGTGTTTGCACGGCTTTTGCTAAACCGATTGGAAGAGTATGTATGTATAATATCCTTCCGGAATCCCAGTCTGGATTTAGAGGAGGCGATGAACTGTGGATATGGTGTTTTCTGCTAGACAGCTCTTGGAGAAATGTATTGAACAGCGTATACCTCTTTTCCAAGTGTTTGTGGACTTAACAAAAGCGTTTGACACAGTCAACCGTGAGGCTCTCTGGAAAGTGTTGGAAAAATTTGTCTGTACACCTGCTTTTACAGACAAGTTCAAGCAACTTCATCATAGTATGAAAGGTCGAGTCAACTTCAATGGTCGGCTTTCGGAAGAATTCTCCATTGATAATGGCGTGAAGCAGGGTGATATAGCTGCAACAACATTGTTTTCGCTCTATTTGAATGCTGTGCTCTGGTATGGTTTCCACGATTGTGATATGGGTGTTTATATTAGATTCTGAACGACTGGAAAGGTGTTCAACCTCGGAAGATTCCAAGCCAAAACACTTGTTAGTGATGGACTTGTAAGGAAACTGTTGTATGCTGATGATGCTGACATGGTAACACACTCCCCAGTATATATGCAACTAGTGATGGATTTCTTTACAAATGCTTGTACCTGCTTCGGACTGAGAGTAAGCATTAAGAAAACTAAAGTCATGTACACTCCCACTCCCGATGATCTGTATGTGGAACCTGATATTTTCGTCTGTGGAAAACACCTTGAAGTCGTAAAAATTTTTGTCTACCTTGGGAGTGCCTTATCAAATGATGACACTCTTAATGCGGAAATAAGACAGAGAATCAGCAAGGCATCTGATGCTTTTGGAAAGTTACAAGATAGAGTCTGGTCTGATGGTGATCTAACTCTGGCAACAAAAATTTTAGTATATCAAGCATCCCTACTCTACGCATCTGAAACTTGGACCTTGTATCGGTCACATATAGAATTGATCGAGAGGTTCCATCAGCACTGCCTTAGACACATTCTTGGTTTAAAGTGGTATAGCTTTGTCCCTGATACATATGTCTTTATAGAGGCCAAAACAACCAGTATTGCTACCATTGTTATTAAGAACCAGTTGCGTTGGGCGGGTCATCTAATCCGGTTTGAAGACTATCGACTCCCGAAACAATTGTTCTATGGTGAGCTCTTTCTTGGAAAAAGACCCCTGCAACAGCCCAAAAAACGTTTTCGTGATAGCATCAAGGAGATTCTGGTGAGCTTTCATATTCCTGTTGACAGTTGGGAGTCACTAGCGTATGATCGCAAGCAGTGGAGGACACTGATATACAGGGGCGCAGAACACTTTAAAGCAGCCAAAATAGACGCTTAAGAGAGCATGAAGGAAATGCCAAACCTTGTCGCCCAACCATGGAGATCTCTGGATCTGTAAGGTGTGTGATCGGGCTCTGTTGTCTAAGAAGGTTTTGTTAATCACATGAAATCCCACGATAATACAGGTTCCGCTGCTGTTAGTTTCATACAAATCAGTGAACGTTGTCAGTGTCATGTCTGCTTGAGGGTGTGCAAGTCACTGGCAGGGCTAAAAAGTCATATTCGGGCACATGGATTTTAGTGACTGAGGGAGTGGATCTCGTCTGACAAGACGTTGCAATCATATATATATATATATATATATATATATATATATACAAACAAACAGTTAATAAAACATGTTAAAAAACACTTTGAACAAGAGTTAAAACCATATTTAATCTGAAAAGGAAACACTTGATAAGTGGATAGTCCTTAATCCGCGGAGTTTCAAAGAAATACTTTCCTTCTCATCAACTGAAATAATGGTAGGAATAAGCAAAATGCGGGATCGGATTTTGCATGCAAAAGTATTTGATGAAACAACAAGTAAGTCAAAGATCTTACGTGATAACAAAAACGTGAAGCGGAGGGAATATGGTGAAGAAAAAGGTGATTACACGTGAATGGATAGTCTGGTGGTAGATAAATAATCCAGTGACGGTAAAATCCAAGTATATAACTTCAACTTGGTTTTATATAACTTCTTTGGTTTTATCGAGCTTTTATATCTGGCTAAGACAACTTTATAAATATTATTTTTTTAATATTTATATTATACTTTAATTTTACCATCTTGGATCATTTTGGTAAATTTAATTGTAATTTTTATTATATATATATATATATATATATATATATATATATATATATATATATATATATATATATATATATATAGTAAGTTATAAAATATATATGGCGATTAACCTACACTGGATATTCCGCGTTTCACCCATTCTAGGACTCTTCAGGCTTATATTCAGTGTAGCTTAATCGCCATATATATTTTATAAATTATTAACTAGTTCTACCTACGTATTTAGCACTTTTGAAGTAAATACTTAAAGTTTATGCATAAATGTATACGTTCGTATATTAATTTTATGTGAGTAAATGAAGTAGTTATATATATATATATATATATATATATATATATATATATATATATAGTAATTTATAAAATATATATGGCGATTAAGCTACACTGAATATTCCGCGTTTCATCAACTCTAGGACTCTTCAGGCTTATGCGCGAATTCTGGCGTTGTTTATCGTTTTTATATGCTCCTCTTCTATTGAGATTTTAGGTAGCCAATCAGCTTTCTAGTATCCACTGCGCCTTTCCTATCAGCCAATGGGCATGCATTTTTATCGGACAAAGGATTTGTTTTAAAACAAGGTTAGTGTTTTTTATTGTTAGTTTATATATAAATATATATATATATGTACATACATATATGCACATATATATACATATATATATACATACATATATGTGTGATAGTTTATGTATATTCATGTTTATTTTATTTATTTATTTATTTAAATTTATTTATTTGCTTGTTTTCTATTCACGTGTAGGGACCTAGACGACCCATATAGATTATGCCTTCATGAAAAATTTGCTGTCCTGTACTTTAAATAACCCCAACATCTATTAAACTGTAGAAGAGAAATAGCAAATGACTGTGTTCACAAGATAAAATTTACTCTAGGATAGCGATACAAAATAGTTTTAAAACTAACAAAAACAATAGAAAATAAACAAATAAATAAATTTTAAAAAAAAATAAATTAAATAAACATGAATATGCATAAACGATCACACATATATGTATGTATCTATATATATATGTGTGTGTGTGTGTATGTACACATATATATATTTATATATAAACTAACAATAAAAAAACACTAACCTAGTTTTAAAACAGATCCTTTGTCCGATAAAATGCATGTCCATTGGCTGATAGGATGGGCGCGGTGGATACTAGAAAGCTGATTGGCTACCTAAAATCTCAATAGAAGAGGAGCATATAAAAAAAAAACAACGCCAGAATTCGCGCATAAGCCTGAAGAGTCCTAGAGTGGATAAAACGCGGAATATTCAGTGTAGCTTAATCGCCATATATATTTTATAGATTACTAACTAGCTCTACCTACGTATTGAGCACTTTTGAAGTAAATGCTTAAAGTTTACCCATAAATCTATACTTTCCTATATTAATTGTATGTGAGTAAATTAAGTAGTTACACACACACACACACACACACATATATATATATATATATATATATATATATATATATATATATATATATATATATATATATATATATTGTTTTTTGATCTATGCTTTTTTTTCAATTTCATATTCACATAATATACAGTTTTTTTCTATTTTTAGTTAATATACTATTTAATTATGAACAAGTTACTAAAATAAATACGTGATTGCACGGTAATTTGATAATTTTATTAAAATGTTTACCGGTTGTATGATGATGATAACTGTAATTTTAGATTTCACTGGACGGAAGATACAGTTTTCTACTCCGATGAGTGTTGTGCGTAGCTAAACGTTGTCTACTGAAGCAATGCTTTAGAACTGGATGTAAAAACACGTTACTTATCTTAACCTAACATTCAAACTAATTTTTTTTTTATTGTATTGCAAATTTTTATTAGAAACTCTTTAATTTTTTTTATACATACGCCTTGAGAATTCAAAGAGATTAATGCTCTGCCGCCACGTGACAACGTTTAGGAAGCATTGCTTTAGATAATGGTAACGATCTGCTCTTAGACACGTTATTGTTTTCATAAGCTCTTGGGATCGACTTTCTCTTCACATCTAAAATAGGAGACTTATTGCTGAAGTTGTTAGAAAAATGTTTAAATGTTTCTTCTTCTAAATAAAGCTGCTGAATCTTAATGCAATTCTCTACACAATGATTTATAAGTGAATAAGTTTATTAGTTATTAATGACCTACACGTTGAGAGTATTGTATCTATTTACTATGCCTCCCCACGGGACAGAGTTAGACACCAGGGTCGTTTTTTAACGTGGAGAAAGGGTACAAAAATAAAAATTGTCTCAGTCGTGAAGGAGTTCTCCTCCACCGAAAGAGAACAAGAAAATGAAGTGCAGCATCTGAAGAACAGATACTACACGTTGAGAGTATTGTAAAAAGAGAAGAAAATTATAAGAATTTGATTATTAAAATCTACAGATTAGACCGGAAGTTTATAACGTTAGAATATTTTAAAAAGCCATGTTGTAGTAAGCCGGGAAGCAAATCATCAGTATTGTATCAAACATATGGGAAGTTCTTAACATAAACTGTTTTTGGAATTCCGTTTAATTGTTTTCGATGCATTTAAAAAAGAAAAAGAAAAGAAAACGTCATTTTTCAAAGTGCTAGATCGTTTATACCGTTAATGCTTTATGGAAGACAAATAGTGATTTTAACTCGGTCGAGTATCTACCATGAAAATAACGACCACTTGAACAAAAACCAGCAATGTAGTTTCTTTGATAAATGGATTGTATAGGTAAAAAAGAAATAATCTTTTAAGAGAGTTCAAAATTGATTTAGAACTATGTGAAACAGGAAAAGGTCCCTAAAGTTTCAGCTTTCCGGATGTGTAAACAGAATTCCATCGTAGGACGTAATTACATTTAAACAGGTAGAGGATTACGTTAGGAGTGAAGATGGAGTGCAGCTGGCACATATGAAATGTTTCCCAGAACACTTTTATTAGCATTGACAACGTAAAAAATAATTTCACAATCTAGTGAGGATCGGTACTTCTACTTCCAACAATCAACTCTATTATGGCAGAAATAATTAATAAATAAATATGTATATATATATATATATATATATATTAGAATTTACAGAATTTGAGAGACGATATAATTATTTCTACAGTCAAGCAAGGTCGCAGACTACAAGAGCTTGAAATCCACAAACCAAAGATTTTCATGGCACTTGTGGGTTGCAATGTTACTTTGCTGTGGCAATAATTTTATACACACACAGGTACACACACGCGCGTGCGCAATTTAAATATTGCAATTATGAAAGGAAGACTTTTATTATTTATGATTAGAAGTAAAATACGTAAAACACGTTTTAAAACGTTGAAGAAGAGGAAAGAAAATTTAAGAGGTAGGGAACAGCTGTCCGGGTTCGCCCTCACTTGGTCAACGCTGTAAAAAGAAAAAATCAAAACTATATGCATTAGTAAAATAAAGTTATATTGCGTGCTGTTCATGGATGAAACAACAAAAAAAAAACGGAACCAATTAAAATAAAGCAAAGTTTTGATATTAATGCAGAGGTTAATTATGCTCAAACCTAAGAGATATTTCCTCTGATTACAGACAGAAAGACTCCTCAACCGAACGTGTATAGTCTCCAAGATCTTTAGATGGAATGTGGAGTAAGCAGCCGAATTCGTTGCACATGACGGGTTTTTAATGAGATGGCCAATCATTGAAGACCCTATGTATTGGCAAGTACGTCCGTTGATTTATATGCCCCATTTCTGATTTTGCTAGGCACGTTATTAGACCTTTCCATCCACTCTAAATACTGTCCAACACACGTAGTTGGCACCGCAACTACATTAAATTTTTTAATTACATTATAGTTATTATGATGGGGAGGGTAGAACATCTTTTCTATAGGATAGCATTAACGTTCTCATAGAGAACACAACACGCACATTTAAAGCAAAATAACATCCCTGAACATTTGAGCTAATTTGTTTGGCGAATTTCTCACTTACTGTCCCCAATCCACGGTAAACGAACATATATTGGACATATAGTCATTGTTTTAAATTTAGTTTCACAAAACTCAACTTATTTTTCTTTGCATAACTAGTCTAATCACATCAAGAGGCCACCCATTCTTTGATAGGGTATCAGTATCATTTTAAATTATATATATATATATATATAATATATATATATGGAGAGTAGATAATACAGTGGATGTGTTATCGGCAGTTCCAGTCACTCTCGCTTCTCCTATTTTGTCATTCAGTCCTCATTCAATGAGTTATTTTTCTGACAAAGGGTGAAGAAAAAGCTGCTTAAAGGTCGGTAGTACTTGTTGACCAATAGTCTGAGATGTCGGAAAATTTTCTGTCTCTGTCTGTCCTTGTGGACATGTCACGAGTAAGGGTGCTGGAGGTAAACGTTTTGTCTGGGCTGACGTTATCCGCCTGATAGACAGGGACCCGAACCTTGGATTAACCACTACGGCGGCTGTCCTATCAGCAGGCGCAAAGTACTGGGACTGCTGTATTGCCATTTGGTGAGTGGATCTGGACCATGCAGTAGTCTCTGGTGGGGCCTCTCGATGCCATACTAGTGGATAATTGTTACGGCTTTACCTTTTCGTGTGCTACAAAAAAAAAATGTCCTGTCTTTTTCTCTCTTACTTTCCCTCTCTGTACTGCTCTAACCAAGTATGCCGACCTATTCCACAAATCCCAAAACCTCAACATGAAATATCTCCAGAATAAAAACTCGATTAAACCTAGAACCCCATCTTCCAACGTAGACCCCTACTACCAGGTCTCCTTCTCCAACATCAGGGGTCTACGTTCCAACCTTCCAGAGGTTGAAACCCAATTACAGGAGACGAAACCGGACATATTATTTCTAAGTGAAACTGGAATAGGGCCGACCACTTCCCTAGATGAGTTCATAATTAACGGATACTCTAATTTAACAGCTAAATCTGACATCCAAGATCGCCATGGGCATGGAATATGTGCCTACATAAAGGATGGCTTCCCGTGTGGAAAAGATATCTCTAGAGAAGATCCTAATTTACTCTATATGTGCTTCAGGGTTGCACTTGCTAACACCACTGCATTTATATTTGCCCTCTATAGGCCCCACAACAGCGGAGTTACTATCTTTAAGAGCATATCTGAGAAAATAGACCACATACTATCTTCACATCCCTCGGCTAACATCCACATCTGTGGTGACTTCAACGGCCATAACGTGGAATGGCTGACCCATTCAAATAAGACAGATGATAAGGGAAGGTTTTGCCATGATTTTGCGATTGCTTATGACCTCACTCAGATTGTTCGTGAACCCACCCGTGTGCCCGATACACCCGGTCAATATGCAAGCCTCTTAGACCTTTTTCTTTCAACTTCCCCTGAGCTATGTTCATGTTCCGTTCATTCTCCTCTAGGATCCTCCGACCACTCCATCGTATCAGTTAACATAAAAACGAAATGTAAGAAGCCCCCAGACGTACCCCTCCACCATACTGTATACCGATACTCTATGGCTGACTGGGATAGCTTCCGTACATTCATATCTGATTTACCTCTGCTCTCCATGTTTAAAAAGGAAGTGTCCTCTATAGTATCAGATCCGACCGAATGGTTAATTGTAGACATAGCCCAATTCATACCATCTAAAAAATTCCAACAAAAACCTACCAGCCAGCCATGGTTGTCCCCAGAATGTGCTGCTGCCATCGCGCACAGAACTCACTTTTTCCATAGCTACCAACGTAATAGATGCACTGAGACTAAAGCTGCTTTCAGGTCTTCCAGCAACCACTGTAAAAGAGTAATAAAAAATGCAAGAGAGCTATATGCACAGTCTGTTAAATCCAAGGTAGCTGATCAGCGGCTTGGTTTCAACCAGTTTTGGCAAATAACAAATAGGATCCTGAACAGAAGTGTGCGTTCTATCCCAACCATTATCAATGGACCAGAGGTCATCTCGTCAGCGTCAGACAAGGCCAAACTATTTGCAAAGAACTTTGCAGCTAATTCTACCCTATGCGACGAAATCCATCAACTCCCCATATTTCCTCCTATAACACAGAACAAGCTAGGTAACATACAAATATCCGTGCATGAGGTCGCCAAGCTAATCAAGAACCTAGATTCCAGTAAAGCAACTGGCCCTGATGGCATCCCAATTATAGTGTTAAAAAAGCGTCAACCAGAACTTGCTCCCATACTTACGAAACTATTTAAGCGCTGCCTTAAGGAGAAGTGCTTTCCGACTCCCTAGAAGACCTCATCAGTTTGCCCTGTATTTAAGAATTCAGGTGATAAGTCATCTCCCTCTCAGTACAGACCAATAAGTCTCCTGTGTGTTATGAGTAAGTTGCTGGAATCCATATAAAATAGAGACATAGTCAACCACCTCAGCAGGAATAACCTTCTTAGTGACACACAATATGGTTTCCGCTGTGCAAGATCTACCGCAGATGTGCTGACGGTTATATCCCACAGGATTAGGGAATCTCTTGACAAAGGCTTCCTTTCTAGGGCAATTGCTCTTGACATATCAAAGGCCTTCGACAAGGTATGGTATAAGGGTCTACTTCACAAGATTTCCAGCTACTGTATAACTGGAAATGTTTTCTCAATCATTAAATCATTTCTCTCCGATAGGCTCATAAGAGTAGTGAAAGATAGACAAAAATCGGAGGCCTGCAATATAAATGCTGGATTCCCTCAGGGGTCCATCCTAGGCCCAACTCTCTTCCTGATCTACATCAATGACCTCCCTAAACACATTCTTAAATCATTCGTTGACATCTATGCTGATGACACGACCATCTACGGCAACACATCAAAGGCTGTAAATGACAAAGTTCTCTCTGATTCTCTCTCCTCTGATCTCGAGCGCGTGGTTCAGTGGGGGAAGATGTGGCTGGTTACCTTTAATGCATCCAAAACCAAACTCCTATGCTTACATCATCGACGCTCTGATCCCCATCTGGCATCAATTGTGATGGATGGCTCTCGTCTGGGTGAGGCCCCGTGTTTTGACAAGCTTCTGGGTTTGACCTTTACTCCTGATCTGAAATGGAACACGTACATCAAGTCTGTTGCCAAGGTCGCTGGAAAGATGGTGGGATCCTTCTTCCGCTCCAGAAGATACCTCACTACTGATGCAATTCTCTATCTATATAAAAGCCAAGTACGTCCAAGGATGGAATACTGTTGCCATATCTAGGCAGGAGCTGCTAAAAACAGCCTATCCTGCCTTGACAGAGTACAAAATAGACTTCGTGACTTAGTGGGGGATGCCCTTTTCTCTACCCTACAACCTCTCTCCCACAGAAGAGACGTTGCGAGCTTATCCTTGTTTTATCGTTATTTCCATGGCAGGTGCTCGTCTGAACTCCAATCTTTGTTCCCCTCGCCAATCTTTCACGAAAAACACCCGTCTAGCTGAATCCACTGTGAAAAAGTTCCCCCACTCTTTATCTGTGTCTAAATCAAAACGTGGATTCCATGAACAAAGCTTCTTTCTTAGAACTGCACGCCTGTGGAACTCTGTTCCGTCTGCCTGCTTCCCACCGGACTACAACTTGGATGTCTTCAAGTCCAATGTTAACAAATTCCTAGTGAACCGCCCTCTTAAGTAAACACTTCATCAAATCTCCATACTAACGTAATGTACTTGCAATAACCCTTATCCCTGAGTTGCTTCCGGGTCTTGATATGTGGTGATCACTGTGTAAAAAAAAAAAAAAATTCTTCATGCAATTTTGATTTGGAACAAATCATCAGGACACGATGTGTTAGGGTTTAAATTAAATTGATCTTTCATCAAGGTGGTATACAGTCCCGTAAATGTTGATTTGCGATATATTGATGTAAGTTTTTTTTGTTACCAATACCTCAAGGAAAGCTATGGACGAGTTACACCCCCCTTACGTATACGTATACGTTAACGCGGGATGCCTTTTATTATGTAGGGAGAAAAAATTATTTGCCTCGGTTTGGTTATTAAAGAGACGTAATATATTGTCCACATATCGAAAATAGACTAATGGTTTCATTAGTCCAGAAAGTAACTGTTCTTTTTTTTTTTTTTTTAATTACATTTTCACCCCAAACAAGGCACATTGCCACTTTGGTGTAGGGGGCTACTATCAGGGGAAACATCTACTGGGGTACTATGTAGGGATTTGGGCAGCGAGATGTTGGTTCACGTTGCACTTGAACTTATGCATGTCAGTACAGTTGGGGAAGCAGTGACCTGGAATGGAATTCCAAAGTCTAGCAGTTCTGGGGAAGAAACTATTGGAGTAGAAAGATCTTTTACATCTAGGGATCTCTACAGTGTGGGGGTGGGATTTTGCAGCTTTTCGGGTCTGTCGAGGGTGTTTACGTCGTGGGGGCACAAGTGCTTGCAGTTCATCAGAGCATTCACCATTATAATACTTGTAGAACAGGCAGAGGGATGCAACGTTTCGACGATGGGACAGAGGCTGAAGCTTATATGCCAGTTTAGGGCCTATCAGATTTGCGACTCTCTTTTGAACCCTGTCAAGGAGCGAGAGACTAGTAGCCGATGCACCAGCCCAAATATGACAGCAATACTCCATACATGGGCGAATAGCGGCCTTGTAGAGGTACAGGATACTTTCGGGTGTTAGAAGTTTTCTAGCACGGTAGAGAGAGCCCACCTTCCTCGCAGCGGCCCTGGCAATGCTCTCGATGTAATTGTTCCAGCTCATATTTCCTGTGAACGTTAGGCCAAGGAGCTTGAGAGACGTACTCTTAGATAAAGATTCGTTGGCCATTGCTATTGGTGGTAGAGAAGGTTTCTTGTAATTATTGAATGAAACCAGTTTTGTCTTGGCGGCATTGAACGTGACCATCCATTTTTGTCCCCATTCCACTACTGATTGGAACTCATCCTCTAGTGTTTCTGCCATTACTTTAGATATATGTTCATTTGTTTTCCTGTCGTGCCTGCTATAGAGTGTGGTGTCATCAGCATATATACCCATCTCAGAGGCAATTTTGTCGGGGAGGTCATTTATGAATATCAGGAACAGCAGAGGTCCAAGGATAGATCCCTGGGGAACTCCCGCATTTATATCATATTGTTTAGATGTACGACCGTCGAGGACAACCTGGATTTTTCTCTTATCTAAGAAGGATTTAATTATGTTAAGTATTCTACCAGTGATACCGTATGATCTAATCTTCCTGAGGAGACCCTCATCCCATACCCTGTCAAAAGCCTTGGATATATCTAGAGCTACCGCTCTGCCCTCTCCCGTTTTGTCCAGTGAATGGTATATGCGTTCAGAGATTACAGTGAGGATGTCTGCCGTGGAACGGGCTTGTCTAAATCCATATTGTTGGTCGGTCAGAAGTTTAGCATCTGTAAGGTGCAGGACTAGAGCATGGTTAATTATGGTCTCAAATATTTTGGCAAAAAGTGGGAGGAGGCTAATAAGGCGATAATTTAATGGGTCAGTTCTTTCGCCAGAATTCTTGAATACTGGTACCACAGAAGCAGTTTTCCAACAGCCCGGAAAGCAAGATTCATTAAGGCATTTATTGTAGAGTTTGGAGAGAACTGGAGCTACTTCGGCTGAGCACTTTTTTAATAACACAGCTGGGATGAGGTCGGGTCCACATGCTTTTGAAGTGTCAAGGTTTTTTATGATAGCATGCACCTGAGCAGGGGTGATTATTAGTTCGTCAAGCGTGGCGTCTGTCCGCATAGGAAATTGAGGTAGGGGGTGGTTTAGAGGGTCCAGTGTGGAGTTTGAGGCAAACCGACTCGCAAGCATGTTAGCCTTCTCGGTTGCTGAGCAAAGAACCTCGTTATTGTTGGTTAGTGGGGGAATTGTTGATTGCCCAATATTTACTACACTGTTGTAGATTTTCCAGAAGTCACGAGTTCCTAGTTTTTGTGCTTCGATGCGTTTTTTAGTTGTTTCCGTAAATTCCCTCTTAGCTGTCGCTATTTCTTTCTTAACGTTACTTCTAGCTTCTATGTACTTCTGTCTGTTTGAACTGGACTTATGTCGGTTAAACCTGCGGAATGCATGCTGCCTTTGGGCAATGGCAGTTGCGCAAGTCGAAGTAAACCATTGGGGAGAGTGGGGCTTGCTATAGAATTTCCGCATGGGAACATGCGCTTCGATTGCAGTTTTGAACCATTCAGTGGTCTCGGTTGCACACTGTTCAGCAGGAAGAGAAAAAATATTTCCCCATGGGGCGTCTCTGATAAGATCTCTGATGGCTTCCCAGTTAGCCTTTTTATAATATGTCGTTGTTTTGAGCACTGGCGCTTCAGTTTTGGGTCTAGAGTTTAGGGCGATTTCAACCATTATCACCGCATGATCAGCGTTCCCAAGTGGGCTGTCGGCTTTCGTTACACAGTCATCAGGAACTGTGATCAAAAACAGATCTAATAGTGATGCGTGTTGTTCATCCTGACAGGGAAGCGGGTTGGAAAAGTAACAATTTGCGATAGGGAGTGAGATACAGAGAAGCTATGAGTTGCGCTGCCTGCTGCATCTGTATAAGTAGAGAATCCAAGCCAGTTTTTGTGATGAACATTAAAGTCATCAAATACATGTACTTGGGTGCTAGAGTCGAAGGAGATTTCTGTGTCTATGCTGCCAGATACTATTATGGTACAGTCTTGGGTCGAGGGAGAGCGGTAGAGAAAGTAAAAGTAGCTAATGTTGTGTTGCATGATTAGTCTAAAGCACATAAAGGCTTGATCATCCGTTTCTAGGTTTGTTTCTCTAGTCAAGGGAAGGGTATTACGAATGTAAACTCCAAGTCCGTGCATATGTCTGTCAGAGTCCTTACGGCAGAGTGGGAGATATCCAGGCATGTTAAAGTAGTTAGAGAGGATGGAGGAGTGTAGGTTAGTCTCACTTAGTGCGAAGATATCCGGGGTATTTGTTAGGAGAAATGCTTCAACATCAGCTAAATTAGTTCTAAGCCCACGGATATTTGTGAATGCAAGCCTCAAGGGAGGAGGCAAGTTGGATTTGTTTGACCCTAAGCCTGGTTTAAGCTTATTTTTAGATTGTGCTGTCATCATTTTTTAACGAGTTGCAGTTAGGTTAGGGGAAGCCGAACAGGAGGTTATGCAGAATATCACACATGCATCACAAGTAGACCATCAGCTGACCCTCCATCAACTAGGACTGTGGCCTCAGGAAAGCCCACCGGGGATGAGTGCAGGGTCCCTTTCCATGCGCGCCATGGCACTGCAAACATCCCGATATTATACAACTGTTGATGGAGCAGCCGCTCTAAGCGCTACCAAAGAGTTAGGGCACCTGTACTACCAGTCGGAAACAGCAGCCAGTAACTGTCAACCCGGTACCCTCAACCCATCAGAGGAAGGTCAACCCAATCTAATTGCTCAGGCATATATGGTACTCAAGCATTCTCAAGTGCCCAGCTTTAGGGGTGGGGTGTGTCGGGAGTGAGGGAAACGGCGTTCATTGCCCTAGACAAGAAACAAGATCTACCAATGGGTGTTTCTGTCGAATCACTGTGATAGTATCTCTGCGCCTGACTAATAGGCAAAGAAGGAGTATGGAAGCCGGGCGATAGGCAGGACCTATCTACTCCTTAAGCAATTTAGGTTTGCAAACCGGTAGTTTGTTTGAGTAACCAGCTCTAGGAAGGGTTTCATCCAAGACTGAAGAGGCTTCCCTCCTCTTTGGTTTAGTTTCAGAGTTTTCCTTCTCCTAGACGGATGATCTGGAAAGATCTCCTGGGTCCGTCACTACTGAGAGGGTTTGCTCCGCGCCTGGGTTCTAATCCAGGTATTTCTGCGACCCCGCGTGGTTAGTTAATGTTATTGGGTTAGTTTGTAGAGGTTATATATCTGCTAAATAGTTACACTCCTCAAAGTGAATTAGGGACATTTTTATTTCATTGTTACTGGATAAATGGGTTGAGTGGAGCTCATGCAGTGTAAGCAACTATGATTGTAAGGAGGCTTGATAGGAGGAGATAATGTGGTTTTAGGCTTTCTCTTATATATATACATTTATTATTTTTCTTTATTTTTTTTTATTCATGTGAGCTTGGGTCTAGTATAACATTAAAGTGTGAGTAGGTGTTAAGAATTGAACTACGAGTTGTGCCCAAACTATATTTTAGATGACAGCATGGCATGAGATGCGAGTGAACTATAGTACGGATAAAACAGTAAGTTTTGAGTCATGTGTAATTTGGTAAATAGATATATGGGCTGGTTTTAGTAGGTGCGAATAAAGTTGAATGTACAAAGTGAGTTTCTATTATTGAGAGAAGATGTTTTCAGCGTTCAAGTAAGAGTTATGAACATTTAGCATAGAAAGGAGCATTGGTTCAGTTTCGTATTAGCGTTGCAAAGCTATCTAAGAGGAGACATAGTTGTGTAATGCAGTGCGGTGTGCTTTGCTTCCGAGTACATACTTTGGCTGTTAAATACCAACTGGAATAGGAATGAACTCCACTGCATGTCTAAAGGGTAGAATTGTATAGATGTGTAGTGATGACTAAGCAGTTAGCATGTGAGGGTTAGGGGCTGGAAGTTAAAGATTCCAGTACAAAACGGTGTGAAATGTAGGAGTTAGGTGGCGGTTTGGTGGGAAGGAGCAGATTGTTAGTCTTCAAGGGACAGGGGTTATTAATTTACAAGAAACAGATCTACATTAGGATTTAGAGTGGCAGGAAAGGTTTTTTTTTGTTTTTTTGCGCATGCAGGTTAGACAGAGGTAATCGTCTTGGAGGTAAAATGTATATTAGGATTTCGTAGCTAGCAGTTAGGTGTTTGTTCCAGTTACAAGAACTAGTTCATGGCGGATCGGAAATTCGTATTTTGTATTTATAAGCATACATTAAGGTCACGCACAGAGCATAGCATCAACTCAGGAAGAATAGCTCGAGTATCACAGCTAAGATACTGCATATTGAGGTTACGAATAGTGAGAGTTAAATTGGGCGGCACTTTTTTTTGCACCTTACCATGGCTGTTAATATTAAGTATTGTACTTAAAAAAAGTTCTTCTGTCATCTAATTAATCTAAATAGGGATTCCCCCACCCCATTTCTACGTCAATGTGACATGGTAAAAAAGAAAGATTTGTCAGGAAATTGTTTTAAAATAAGTGAATCAAGAATGGTCAAGATGTGTGAGAAATAAGATAAAATTACATAGAATGATATGAGCACAAACGAAAAAAGAGAGGGTTAGATTTGTTTGGTTTTAAAAATAATAAAATAAAATAAATAAGTAAAAATAGAATAAAATAACATATAAAAATAAAATAAAGTGTAAAAAAAATGTACTCAGCTAAAATTGAGCTGTGTGGCTCTCTTCGACCACCATGCAAATGACGCTAAGGAATTCTGCCCTTTCTATCCCAGGGCATTGGAGTAGGGGGGATACGCTTTACATTTGGGGTCGTTTAGTGATAGCTTTCTCTTCTTTTTGTAAGGAGAAGGAAAGGAAGAAACCAATATTCTGCTTACATATTTTGAATAGATTCTGAACGTCGTCACATTTAGATTTTACAGTTACTTGGCCAGGCAAGAATTAAATTAAAAAACTGGGTAATTAGGCTGAAAAGAAATATAGAAGCAATACGCAATTTGAAATCAAGACAATTTCTTGCCGGAGATATTTAGCAGTAAAGAAAGTCCATGCGTCTGTTCTTTTATCGTCCACGAAGCATTTTTAGACACATGGATTACGATTCGGGTGTTTATATGTCAAGCGGTCGACTTCATATTTAAATTAATCTATTTCAATGAGAGTAGATTATGCCTAAAAAAAGTTGAAAACCCACGAAAATACTCGCCATTGTTAATTTTTTAATTTCCTTGATACAGTTTAGAAAAAGCGAGGATAAAACCGTTCAGCTGCCTCTCCCCCCTTTATTTTTATTTTCTTTTTTTCCCAGTCCCTTTTTTAAAACATGTTTTACGTATTTCACTTTTAATATCTACTATTATATAGAAGTCACTGCGTGAGAGTGTGTCTGTGTGTGCGTTCCTTCCTCATAGGTTCCGAAACGCTTAAGACTGTCTTTTGCAAAGGTGATTTATATGGCTGGCAGTGTTTTGTACAGAAATGCATCTGATAAGTATCGAAAATCAAAAAATCAGATCTTAAAAATAGTCTTTTTACAGATTAAAAAAAAATGTTACAGGGAAATATTTTAGGTTTGCACCGGCAAAGAAGAAAATGAAATCTCCACAAATAATTTTTTCTGCGAAAACTCAGGTTTTTTGACATCCTGAAATATAGCTCTGTAGTAGAGCATTCGACTACAGATCAAATGTTCCCGTGTTTTAGCCCTAGTGTAACCCAATATTTTATTTTATTTTTCTAATTAATGAATTCAATTTGAGATAAAGGAAGAGATACTAGTTAAAATCGACGCCAATCATTTTTTGTTTGCATTTTTTTTAAGCATTAATCACAAGTGAGTTTTCGGGGCATTCATCGTCAAACCCAGATATAAGCTGACGTGATATTGTAAACAAACATTGGATGAACTAAATTATCATGATTATGTATTTTATCTTTTATTTCTATTTTGCGAATTGATCAACAGGGCAAATTATTTCTCGTAATAAATAATATTCAGAAGAGGATTAAGTCTATAATAATACATACGAAACGTGCATAAATTAAAATAATATGATTAAACGCGTTGTACAATCGGGCAATTCCGTGTATCCAACTAGTCATGAATAATAAAAGTATTCTCCACATAGTTACAATTTTATATTTTGTAATTATAATACTTTGTATATATATATATATATATATATATATATATATATATATATATATATATATATATATATATATATATATATATATATACAAAGTATTATAATTACAGGCAATCTAAAGGAGAGGATAACTTTAAAAAATATCGGCGAAAAAAGTGACCCCCCTGTAGAAAAGTGCCTAGTTGAAGGGGAAGATATTAATGTTTTTAGCCAATTTTTCGATATTTGTCGTATAAAAGGTCGAACTTCAAAACGATACTGATCTCGGTAAAACCCATCGCCTCTATTGAAAGTTTAAGCCAGACATGCAAACATACATACGTACATACATTTATATATTGGTAACTAAAATTTTTCGACGGAAACCGATGAAAAAGCTTGCCCTATCTCTAAATACCCTTTATGTAACATTTCAAATATTTAGACCAGAAATTGTCTGAGTAATTTGGAAGAGACCTCAGAGGTTAATTTTTTAAAACATTGACCCCTTTTTCGACTTCTTAACATTTATTTTTTGGGCGCTGATCAAGTTATTAAGTTAGATCCATGTCCAAGGAACCTATATCTAAAATTTCACGTGTTTAGGCCTAAAATTGTAGGAGTTTGATAGAGTTCTCAAAGGTCAAATCGTTGAACTTTGACCTCTTAATCGACAAATTTCTGTCCGAAAACAAATCACATCAATTTTCCCAAATCTCAGTACTCTGTATATCAAATTTCGAATCTGTAGGCTAACAATTAACAAAATTATGTCATAGGGAAATGTGCACAGACACACAGACACTTTCAGTTTTATATATATATATAGACTTCAACAGTGCTTAATGCAATATGAATAATACTTATTGCTAATATAAAATTATGGAAAGTATGTATATATATAAATATATATTAGCCAAAGTACCCGTCGTTGACTGGGTTCAAAAGCAGCCCACAGAAAATGGACTCTGATTTATGAAAGTATGATAGGTTATGAAAAGGAAGGATTATTAAGAGATAGCTTCGAATATGGGGGTAACAAAACCAAAGTAAAATATGATGAAAGTAAAAATAAAAAAGATAAACCCTATAATTTATTATACCATACCTGTTCACGCCGAAACACTTATCACAATATTCTGTGGATCTATATTAAAAAACCTTGTTAAACTTTGTGATATATTTACATTCTATGGCGGTAATGCACGAATGAACACCCCATAATTTTATTATACCATATTTCTTCAAAATGAAACATAATTATCAAAGTATACTTACGCAGATAGATATGAAAAGTCTTTATTAAAGTTTGTGACTTTGTCCATTCTATGGAGGCCAGGCGCGAACGCACACCCCACAATTTTATTATACCATCCCTATTAAGTTAAACAAATGCTTATCAAAGTATTCTTATATATATATATATATATATATATATATATATATATATATATGTATATATATATAAATAAATATATATATATATATATATATATTTACCAGTGGTAAAAAAAACCGGACTAAAGTGCTCAATGTGTAGTCAGAGCAGTATATAGGAAATTTATTACTGTGAGTCCAGAATGAGTTTACAAATTGTTTCAACTAGAGGAAAATCCTCAAAGAGAGGAAAAATCCAACTAGCATCATCAGAATTCATAGATGTCCATCTATGAATTCTGATGATGCTAGTTGGATTTTTCCTCTCTTTGAGGATTTTCCTCTAGTTGAAACAATTTGTAAACTCATTCTGGACTCACAGTAATAAATTTCCTATATATATATATATATATATATATATGTCACACACATATATATATGGCATATATATCTATGGAAAGTATATATATATATGTATGTATATATATATATATATATATATGACATATATATGCCATATATAAGTTATATATTTAGAAGCATATATATATATGTCATATATATAAGTATATATATGACATTTATATGGAAAGTATATATATATATATATATATATATATATATATATATATATATCAACATATATATATTTATATATATATATATATGGAATATATATATATTTATGTATCATGGACTTTTTTTGAGGGGTAGGATTGCTGCAAAAGATCTCATTTAAAAGATAGGCGTGTAAATAATCCTAGGTTCTCTTGTAAAAGCGTCCAGAATCGTTTGATCTTTGTTTTTTCTCCCGAATGTTATCTCTATGTGGCGTTTATCAATAAGGCGATATGAAAATGGGTCTTCGAAAATTAAGATCTTACAGGGCATAAACATTATTGACAAACTCCCAGACCGTCGGGTCGTCGGCAGTGAGAAATGGTAAAGCAGACGCCCGGGGAGGCGGATTATCTTGAGAAAGGCGAATGTGTGGAGGTCGAGCCTTGAGAGCGGCTAAAGGCTATTAATTTCGGTTTTATATCATTTCTGACACATGCGACGTCTCTGTGCCAAGGTCTTTCCTTGTCAACAAAAACTTCCCATTAGATTCTGTCTCCGCTGCAAACTGCCGGTCTATCATCATAACACGTATACATTACCCGGCAGTAATGGTGTACTTAGAATAACGTGCTTAATATATATATATATATATATATATATATATATATATATATATATATATATATATATATATATATATACTCCTATAGATTTAGGATTATTTTTGTATTGATATTCATATTAATAACCTTTTTTCTATTTATTTAAAAAGAAAATACAACCTTGTTATATATAAATCGTGGAATTGGATTAATCTACCAGATCTGGCTAATTTAAATATTTATTTAAACATTCATTTTAATTAATTCCCTATTAGTTTTTCTCGGTTTTCTTATGGTGTGATCATTTTTTGTTAATTATTACGTGTAATTATATTATTGGAGATTTTCTACCTGATTTATACTTGCGTAATATTTGCATAAATGTTTATAGTAAACACAAAACTATTTCTATATATATTCATGCATGCGTATATATATTTTATTTTTAAGTTTTGTCTACAAAACTCCCGTGTCAGTTTTTGGTCTAAAGGCGTGAAACTTAATATATACTGTATTATAAACTAGGCAAAATCTTATATTTGGGTTTTAGCCGGGGAAAATTAGTGCGAAAGTGTTAAAATTAAATGGATGTACCAATTAAATGTCAAACGATGACATTGCTCATATGCATGCGTAACGTAATAGCTATTGGTTCATATTTTAATTTTTTAAGCTTGCAGCAAACATAGCTTCATAGCTCATGCATTATATGTCAGCAGAAATATATATATATGTGTGTGTGTGTGGTTGTGCGTGCGTGTATGTGTGTGTATGTGATGTGTGTATGGGGTATGTGTGTGCGTGTGTTTGCATATGGTTTAAGTAACCATTTTCTAAACATATCCACACCCACCTCTAATTTATGTAAGTATTTATTTATATGTGCATTCCACCTAATTTATTCATGTCATTTTCTCTCTTATTTTCTCAGCGTTGGCACGTCTCATTCCGGAGACATGTTTTATCGCCAGTTGCATCTGTGCGACATTGTGACCAGTGACAGCGTGAGTTGTAATTAAAGAGTGTGGACGGGTTTCACGTGCATGTCACGGAAGCCAAGGGAAGTAAACGAGTCTCTACTGATCACTAAAAATGTAACCATCGAATTGGGGCCGGCGACAAACAAACAAAAAGACCAACATATGTTCGCAGTTCAGTATATTTATTCCGTATGTCTTTCCACGAGACGATTCGTCGTTCGCTTGCACGGTCACTCTTCAGCTGGAATTTTGTCGCATCAGTATTTCATTTGGGTTGTAAAATAAATTGGTAATTTTTGAGGCATGATGCACAAATAATAATTATATATTGCATAAACAACAATTGTAAAGAAAGGAGATTACGGTCGATTTGATATTTTTGAACAATGTTTTTGCATGGAGGAATTTAATAACGCATATCTGCTTCTGACGCATGGCCAAGTTAGAGGTTGCTTTCTTAGAATCTTACACAGTCAATATAACAAACAGAAAAATGAAACCTTCAGATTATGAATGCGTAAGTTCAGTCATCATAATAATAGAATTTGCAATTTCATCTTATCCATTCGGAGGAAATAAAAAAAATAGGAGGTATTACGTTTGGAACGACCGTTTTACGTGCTGATTTGTTACGCGCTTTCCGGCTTTTTTCATGAGTGATTGTCGATATTCTCGTCTGTTTAAGTAAAACCATTGAAACTCTTTTGACGATGGAAGAAACACACGGAGACATTTGCTGAGTTTTTGTTGTGTCTGTATCAATAACAACACGAACGCAGAAAGTAAAGGTAAAACAAATATATTAAGACGAAAAGATAATACATATTTACAAAGGTGCAGTTGTACTGCAGTTGGAAGATTATCCGGCAGAGGGCGTGTGACAGTCTTTCATGGAGCAACCGGCACATGCGTCTTGCCTATCCGGCGTTAGAACACAGCTCTCTCCGGTCTTGCTGACTCGATACCTTAATCTATATCTTGTTCACCCACGTATGATAATTCGTGGGCGTCTCCACAACACCCCCTCTCAAGTTTGAAGTCGTGTAGATTTCAATATATTTTCCTTTTGGGGTACATTATCATTGGGTCTATAGCCTTTCTTTTCCTTCCCGATCTCCTCGGTTCGGGCATGGTCTGTGGTGGTTCAATATTAAACATTTCGTATACTATATCAATTGGATCTTCCTGTTCCTCAGGTTTGTCATGTTCGTTTTCATTCCTATGACGTTTTCTCAATTGATTTTGGTGTCTTTTGTGTATCCCTTTTAGACCTTTTATCATGTAGACCAAGTCGCCGATACGTTTATCTACCGTACTCGACTCGCAATATGACATATTATTTTTAAAACATTTAAAATATACCTGATCATCAGGTTTAAACCTTTTACGTGATGTGTGTGTGTCGTTTTATATATGACTGCTTGCTTTGGTATTAATTTATCAAATAGTGATTTTATTTTTCTCGCAAACATTTATTCTGCTGGCGATAAATTCGACGGTGTATTTGGTTCTCAGTTATCCTGTATATTTGCAGGAACTGTTGTAATGCTTTAGTTGTCGATGTCCCTATCGATTTTCTAAGGACACGCTTTATCGTATATACGAACCTTTCCGCTAATTCATTTGATCTAGGATGGTGGTGTAGTTATATGGTTTACCTGAAACGATTCGCAAAAATCCTTGAAAACACTTGAAGTAAGTTGTGTTCCGTTATCTGTGACTACGATGATTTCATGCAGAAAACTTATTGTGTTATCCGTCGTTGGGGTTTTGACCCGCTTTACTTCCGGCCATCTGGAAAAACTATCTCATATGATTAGGTAGTATTGTCTCTCGATCGGTGCATCAAAGCCTAGATGAATGCGTGACCATGGATGGTCAGTTTTTTTTCCAAGGTTTATGAACTATCGGTGGTGCCTTAGCGGCTAACGCACAACTTTTACATTTGTTTACTGTTAATGCAATATTCACATCCATATTACGCCAGTAAACATAACTTCTCATAAGCGTCTTCATTCTATTTATACCCGGGTGTCCTGTATGAAAATCACATAAGATTTTTTCTGCAAGGTTTTCGCTACAACCACTCTTTCACTATATAATAATAACTCATTGCATAAGGAAAATATACTTTGCGTTTTTTTCGTCATTTTCCCTTCATTTTTTCTTTATGTCTTGGATGACGTCGTCATTTTCAGTCTCCCTTTTTATATCGGTAAGCGTGACTGGTAATTCTCTTATTATATTCACCACCATGTTATTTTTCCTCCTTATTGGAACGTATAGCTGTAATTACTGACTCTTCAAAGGTTTCATCCCTTTTCGGTATAAGCCTTGACAATCCATCCGCATAACCTATTTTTCCCGAACGTAGATGTTTTATTTGAAAATCACAATTTAGCAAGATCGTACCCCAACGGAGTAACCGATTTGCCGTATATACTGGTAAGCCCTTTTTTGAGCGGAAAATAGTCACTAGGGGCTTGTGATCTGTTTCCAGTATAAAATGACTCCCGTACAGATAACGGTGGAATTTCATCACCGCGAAAATAATGCTTAATGCTTCCTTTTCTATTTGGGAGTAAGGCTTCTCTGACGGAATTAGGGTCCTTAAAGCGTGCGCTATAGGTTTCTTCGTTCCATCTGGCATGATATGATGTATACATGCTCCTATACTCTACGAGCTCGCGTCACTCGAAACAATTGTTTGTAATTTTGGGTCGTAATAAGTTAAGGATAAATCTGACGTTAACGTCTTTTTAATTTCCTCAAATGAGTCTTGACATTCTTTTGTCCATATCCATGGTGTTTCTTACTTTAATAATTCGTTCAGCGGAGCTCTTAGGTCGTGCATGCATTTGATAAATACTTGGTAGTAGTTCGCGAGGCCTAAGAAGCTCTGTAAAGTCGTCACGTTAAGTGGTGCTAGCATGTTCCTAATTGCTATCGCTCTTTCTGGATCAGGGCGTTGACCATCTTTACTTATTATTTGTCCTAAATACTTGATTTCGTCTAGACAAAACTCACATTTGTTTTCTTTCACCTTGAATCCGTACTCGTTTATTCTTGTGAACACTTGTTTTAAATGCTCTATATGTTCACTTATGAATGCGCTCCTTATGATCATGTAATCTAGGTATGCACAAGCACAATCTAAACCGTTCAGCATTGTGTCCATTGCTTGCTGGAATATCGCCGGCGCGACTTTTATCCTGCACGGTAATAGGTTATACTTGAATAAACCTTTGTGTGTAATAATGCATAAAATCTTTGAGCATTTTTCTTCTATCGGAATTTGCAAATAGGCGTCAAACAAATCTACTTTTGAAAAAAATTTCCCACCATTTAGTTTGGCAAAAATCTCTTCCGGGCTTGATGAAGGGTAATGGTGATCGTGTAGCATATTATTTAACCCGGTTAAAATATCTCCGCTGACTCGAATTTGTTCCGATTTCTTCTTTACGTATACCGTAGGCGCTGCCCAAACGCTAGTTTTGATTTTCGATAAAATGCCCGTTTTTTTCAAATCTGTCTAATTCGCTATCTATTTTGCCTAATCCGGCGAATGGCACGTTCCGTTTCTTCTTAAATACTGGTGTTGCATCCTTTTTTAGCTCGAACGAAACTTTAAATTTATTACATCTTCCAAGTCCCGTAGTAAATATTTCTGGGAATTCGTTCCTTAGTTCATGTTTAATATTTTGTGACGTTGTGGTGCAGCTGGTTATTTTTTTTTTACAAAACGCGTCCATCGGTTTATCCAAAGGGTTGAATTTTGCAATAAAATCTGTTCCCAATAAATTCTCGCTTTCTTTAATTACGAAGATTTTCAATTACGTCGTCGTGCTATTTACATTAATGGGCAGGACGACTTCTCCTTCGAATTTGATTTCGTCTCCTGTCACCGTCCTTGCACCTTACTTGACTTTTTCAGCGTCGGTTTATCCGGTTTTTTCCAAGTGCTAACGTTTTTTTCCGACAAATCTGCTCCAGAATCAAGTTCAAATTTTATTTGTTTGCCGAAAATATTAACCAACACATATTTTCGTAAATTGTCTTTCTCTTTGTCGTTTGTTCTCATTTTGTGTACTCTATATTTTTTTCTGCAACAAATACTCTTATGTCCGATTTTGTCGCAATTGAAGCATATGATATTTTTGTAAGGACCATCCTTTCCCCAATGTTTTTCATCACATCTTCCGCAATTATTACTTGGTCCCGATTTTTTTATAGTTCCTTTGACTTGAACCGTAATTTCGTTTTCTGTAATTAGAGTTTGAGTATTTATAACTCGCGTAATCTTTTGGATTTTGACGATTCTCACACTTTCTTTGTCATGCGTTTCTGCCAGATTTTTTAATCTTTCTTATGTACGACATTCCTGCTCCTTCTCTATCTCTAGAGTCTTTTTTTAGTGATACTGCCCTTTGGCAATCTTCTGCTAACTTTTGCAGTGTCAGACCTTGTTCTGTCTCTAATTTTGAGAGAACGCGTCTTCGGATCTCTGAATTTTTTGTAGAAACTAGCCCCTGTGCAAAAATTAAACATTTGAAGACGTCCACCGTAAGTTCCGATAATTTAAAATTGTCGCAGTGTTTATTCACTAATGACGCATATGTCAGGTAGTCCTGCTCCTCCGTTTTCTTAAGGTTCATACACGACCATCTCTTGCGAAAAAGAGACATGTTCGGTCCGAATAACTCCTTAAGAAGTTTTACGGTCTCAGCGAAGTGTAACTGATTCGTTCTCTTTGGCAATATGAAATCAACAAATTTGCAATGTTAACTGGTAACAAGCTTTCGAAGTAATAAACTTACTTTCTTTGCGTTTGACCAGCTTTCGCAATCTGTTTCGAAAATATCTTCATACCTCTTGAAGTATGCCTCAAAAGTTTTATCCTCTTCCGGTAGGTACGTGAACACATCTATGCTATTCACAATTGTTGCGTTGGAAAAAAGTCGTATTGCTTTCCTGTGCAGAATTAGTCGTTAATCTTTCCAACAAATCTTTTTGACCAAGTTGCATTTGCTCTATACATTTAAGAAGCCGTTCATTTTGTCTTTCGTCTTTTTCTTGTAGTTCTTTTTTTCTGTAATTCGACTTTTTCTTTTTATCTTTCGTCTCTTTCTTGTAGTTCTTTTTTCTGTAATTCGTCTCTCTCTTGTTGACGCCGTCTCTGTACTTCGTCTCTTTCTTGTTGACGCATTAGCATTTCCACGAATAACTTGATAAGATCCTCCATTTTATTTTCCAAATTAGTAAATGTACAATTTTTCAATTTCCTTTCTTTAATAGCTACGAACAACCGATTCCTTTTGTTACGTTATTAATTACGTGCAAGAAACAGAAAAAATCCCTTCTTAGTATACTGAGAAAAAATCCCTTTTTCTTTCAAAGCAGTCTACCTATTAAGTTCACGGTATCCTTGCGAAAAGTATTTTTTTTGTGTGCACTTTGCAGAAAGGGTTACTGTAACTTTCAAGTTTTTTTTTTCTCGTAGGCACTTTGAAATAAAGTGCTTGCTGTTTTTTTTTCAAGTGCCCCGGGTTTTTAAATTTCCTTTTCAAGTAGTCACAAAAAAAATCTTGGTGTTTTGCAAGTACCCAACGCTTGAATATCGCGTTCGAAATTTCGTAGTTGCTGCGTTTTAAACATTGAATTCCCGAGTGATTTTTTTTCAATCATTGACGAGTAAGTATTTCCCGAATACCACTGTTGAGTTTGATAGTGTATTTTCTCACGCGTAAATCTTTTTTCGAAATCCCGTCGCCACTGTTGTGTCTGTATCAATAACAACACGAACGCAGAAAGTAAAGGTAAAACAAATATATTAAGACGAAAAGATAATACATATTTACAAAGGTGCAGTGGTACTGCAGTTGGAAGATTGTCCGGTAGAGGGCGTGTTACAGTCTTTCATGGAGCAACCGGCACATGCGCCTTGCCTATCCGGCGTTCGAACACAGCTCTCTCCGGTCTTGCTGACTCGATACCTTTATCTATATCTTGTTCACCCACGTATGGTAATTAGTGGGTGTCTCCACAACAGTTTTGTTAATCTTTCTTAATTAAACATTGGAGAGAATGGAATTATTTTAGCTCGTTACTTATTTCTGATAATTAACTTTCTAAATTAACGAAATTAGTAACGAAGACAGACATGTAATGTTGCGCAACATAATGCATATGAACGTGGGAACGTATCAGCAGCAGCAGCAGCGAAGGATAGCTGGCTGTTAAGAGATTAACAGCAGTAGCGGAGTAGTCGAAAAAAGACATATGCAAATAGAAAGTGTGCGCGAGAAGAAAAACGAAAAAAAGAAACAAATTCACCACGTGGTAAGGGCAGAAGCAAAGTAGATGATAAGAGAATGGATGTGTAAAGTCGAAGACGAGCTGGCTGAGCCCGGCATGCGGTCGAAAGAAAGAGACACGGGTATCAGGTTAAAATGAACAAGTGGCACCGAGAGACTTTTTAAGTAATGCCAAAAGGTAATGGTAATAAAAAGGTTTTGTAAAAAAAGGAAAATGCCAACCCGGATTTTTATTTATTTATTTCCTTTGTTTGTTTTTTATTGCAACGGTACACGATGAACACCTTTACGAAAACAGTGCCGTTAACTTTTAACGGATCCAACAGGTTGTGATCATGGTCACAAAGGAAGAGAAAAAAGAAAAAAACATCAACTCACTTTTTTTTTTTAACTGAAGCTCTTATGTCTAGAATTTCCAATGACGCATTTTTTTCTAAATATTTTAACAGTTATTTTCCCATTTTCCTGCCACGTGTAACTTTTCGTCTCAGCTTTGACGCCACCGCCACGGCTCGAACACTTCTAAAATCCCTCTTCTCTGAACACTCGTGTCTCGAACAGTCCTTTTCCGCTCTCTTGTTTCCCGAACACACCTTTTTTCGTTATCTCGTTTACTTGCAAGATCGTGAACTTGTTAAAATCGGCAAGGTATTTCTTCTGTCAACTTGTCTATGACAGACAGCATTTCCTGTTTTCCTACACAAGTAAATCCTTCACAATAAATTCTTTTTTTTTTTTCGGACACGACATTCCATGCTTATTCCCATTTCAGGGCAGAGGATTTGGACTCATCTATTGCAATGTCAACCATCTTTACTTTATTATGAAGAAAGCAATCTCTCAACGCCGTCAGGCTGGGAGAACTTTATTGCAGATCACGTCCTTTTGTTTGAAGATACTTCTGGGCATCATTGATTTCTTGGAAAATAGTTTTCCAAAGGCTCAGGAATAAAATAAACGGAAACGACTGTACCAAGTTGAAAAATAAAGATGCATCTGATTTTGTGATTGCATTTTCTCTTTCTTCTGTGAGTTCTTCCAGGGCAATGACGGGTTCCAATAATCTTTTTTTCACAACATTTAGAGCGACTGCTCGACCACTCTATCTAGTTTCTAAAGCCCGCTTGATACTTAGACTGGTCAACTGAATTAAGACGTCTCAGCGATGTGGAGTTGCAGAAAAGAACGAGAATAACTGGTTCAGTGTGCCAAAAATTGTAACAGATTGAACCGCTACAGAAACTGCATATACACAAGCCAGATTAAGTGAATGTTTTGTGCATGGCATAAATACAGCTTTTTAGTGGATTTCGGAGATTCGTTTCTGCACACCCAATCGGTGGTCTGCCATAACAGCTTAATATGCAAATGCCTGGCCAATAGTCACCAATCGGAATTCCCTCATTTTGCAGTTCTCTCAAAATCAACTCAAATATTTTCTTTCACTTCATTTTCTTCACTTATTACATAGCGCAATACCACATTCGTCCTGCCTTTATAAGATACATCACGAGGTGCTATCAAAAATTATGCAGAAATACTTGTTTTCCTTGATTAACTTTCACCAAATGTTCACGGAGCACAGGGTGATACTTTACAAATCCTTTCAAAAATCCATTTATTTTCTTGACCTCTTTCATCATCATCATCGATGTCTTCCTGGTGACCACGTAGTGCCAGGTTCTGTTTAGCGAGAAACCTGATGATGTCCAGCAATCTAGCTAGGAGGTCCCGGCACTGATCATCAGTTTCTTTCTCAATAAGACTTTGCTCTACTTTGTCAATTACTTTTCCTTAAGCGAGTCGGATCTCTAGCTATTTTCTGTCGAGGAACGCCTGAGCATGAGATGTTTTGTTTATTTCATTTCAGTCCTCAGCAGAAGCAAAATAAGGTTTCTTTGGAAGGAGAATACGTAATCCATGTTCGTAAACATTTCTCCCTGTTCTGCAAAACTCGATATAACCAGTTTTTGGTTAGGTTTCTAACGTCGTCTTTTCATTCCTAGTCGCGCTACTTCCTTGAATTTATGATCGAATTGCTCCACAGCAGCAGATCCCTGCCAGGCAAGCATAGCGTGAATTTCAAGGTTAATCACGATAGACCATAGACCCACACCTGTAAAATCGGTTGCAATGTATGTTTTCGCGACAAGTAGAGAATGCCTATCCAATTCTTCAACTTCAGGCGCATCATCATTTACAGTTTTTGATGTATCAAGGTTCTAAATGTTGACTTCCGAAGTAAGAGTGTCAACCTTAGTAATTTACATTTTATCTTCGGTCTCAATATGATTTTCGCCTTCAATGCAGCCATTGAGGCCGTAGAATTCTATTCGATGAACTTTAGCATTATTTTTTGCTTCATTTATTTTTCAGTTTAACGGAATGCCGCACTGCTCTCCTTCATTCTCTTCATTAAGATACCTTCTTTGAAAATTCACGCAAAATTCTGAAAAAATTTAAATTCTATTTTTAAAAATAGCACGGGATTTCTTTGCATAAACATCTTCCAGTACAACAAAAGGTGAGATATTTCCCCCAAAATAGGTTTTCTGAGATACATATATATATATATATATATATATATATATATATATATATATATATAGAGAGAGAGAGAGAGAGAGAGAGAGAGATTAAAAAAAAATTTACGGGGATCGAGCCTTTAATTTTATTTTCTATTGTAAATGTTATATATTTGTTTTTGACTACATTTCCATTCTGTTGAGTATTTTATTTTCTATATTTGAGAGATATAGTCGTCAAAAATGTGTACGAAAACATATTTTGAATGTTATTAAAATATGTCTTAAAAATACACTTACATTTTATATTAGCAAATTTACAGTATTTTATGTGTCCTCTTGGGGAATTGGAAGCTTGAAAACTAATTTTCCGAACGGAATCAAAAATATTATTTACCAAAAAATAATTTCTATTGGAAGACTGAGATTTCATTGCTTTATATTGCCAACTAAATCCGCCTGATTCAGACATTTTGTTTTAGAAAACACATAAAATGAAATCAAAGAAGAAATTAGCCAACACATGTTGTCGCATATAGATACGAAAGATTAAAAATCATTAATTTTATTACTGTTCAATTCACCTAAGGCTAAGTTTTTGAAATTATCAAAAGTTTGTTTTTGTAAGCACACGTTTTGGTTACAACTTCTAAACATAGCCAATGCTAGCTAGTGGACTAGACAAAAGCATACCAGACAAAAGGACACCAGAAAAAAATATCTAATTAAAACAACACAAAAGCAGATAAAATCCCAAACGAATCAAAAATATTAAAAATCACATTTCATATTTTGATTTTATTTTGATTGAATTTAGGAAAATTAGTCACTTGAGAACTAATTTTGGCAAGGTATGAAAATTAAATAAATTATGGAATAAATGTCAATTGAAGATAGATTTTAAGACCGTTCATTAACAGAATATAGTTATATAGCATTCAAGAGCTTTTCACAGAAATGTACATATTTAAAAATATTTACCCTCGTTCGAACGCAAATAAGTCGATTTTTCTAAGGTGGGTAAGCACGTTATAGGCCTATAGCTGCTGGGGTGGTTTCTTTCTCTGTATCCTGTGTCAGTGTGGTTTTACCTTTTGGCATCTAATCTGGCACGTTTCTTTCCTGTATACATTTTCTCATGTTTTGCGCTAGTCTTTCGTGTAGTGTAGTGAGGTTTTTGAACCAGCATGCATGTCTCCCGTCGTGTCCTGGTGCTCTCTTCAATTTGCCATTTTTCCTATGGTTTTCTTTAGGGTTTCCCTGCTAATTTCATTCACTGTTCCTCCTTTGATATTTTTTATCTCTTCTTTCATGTCTTTCAGCCATTCGGCATTTCTGTTGGGTTCCTGTCGTTCTCCCCATTTCTTACTCCAATAGACATTTGTTTCTGTTGGGTTTGGTTGCTCTGTTTTTGTTTTTTTTTCGTTCACGTTTCGGTAGAATAAGGCGATACAGATACAAATCTGAACAATGCAAGCAAAACAGGGTATTTGAAAACAATGAAAGCAAATTCTAACGGAAATAAAGCAGTAAATAAACAATGAAATTGAGCATAAAGCATCCTCCACTGGAATCACACGTGTAGAAACCCCACAAGGATAAACAGCACAAGCGATTGACCTACAAATACTAGACGCTACAAACGAGGAAACTGAGAACAATTAAACGGAGATAACAGAGAATGAAGAGAAGAAATAGAAAAAATGAGACAGTTTATGAACGAGGAAAAAACAAAACTACCATCATTAAGGAACCAAGAGCAAAAGAAATTAAAAACGGAAGCAGAGAAAGTTAATAAGCTCCTCCCACACATCAGAACAGACACAATCACTGACTTAAGCAAGTTAATCAACGCAAGCGCCAAATTACTAAGTGTGCAGTTCAAAACAGAAAAAGGAAATAATGGATTGACAAAACATGAATGGGATTTAAGGTTAGAAATACAAATCAACAAACATAAAAACAGAAGCCCAAAAAAATAAAGCGGAAGGAAGCGACGTGGACCACATTGAAAACTGGAATTGTGACTAGCAGGGAGGGGCTAAACAAAAAACACGAGGATCTGAACCAAAAAATTAGCAGTCAATCAAGGAAAACGGAGACGATATAGATACAAATCTGAAATATGCAAGCAAAACAGGACATTTGAAAACAATGAAAGCCATTGTTGTACTAATTAATACTACATAATTATTAGCCGTTAGAAAATATTTGTGTATGTGCGTTTTTTTCATCACGTTTTAATAAACGTCGTTATTGTAGATATTCGTTTAAAGTTAGAGTTAATAACTAAAAGAAATTGATGACAACTATAAAATAAAACAGATAAAAACACGCTCTCGCCTGATTATAAGTTGAAAAATATAAAAGTGCATGAAATGTATCGACACTGTTTTATATTGACATCCAAAAAAATTATATAAAATTGCAAAAAAGAATAAACATAAAGAAGTAATAAAACATAAAAATGTATCGTTCTTTAATAGCTTTTCCTTCATGAAAATTGTCTAAACACTCACACACACGCACACACACATGCAAGAGAATAAACGTTATGACTGTACTTTTAATACCTCTGTTGAAGAAATATTGACTTTATTTCAATAATTTGAACCTTTACTTATATGTACGGACCAGATTTATTACCATAATGGATTAAGAAGTAAACAGTGAAAAGGTAGCTGACCTGGTTTGCGCCTCCCTCAACAGAGCTGAAATCGATATGAGTAACGATTAAAAAAAAAAAAATATATATATATACATTGTAATGTATTTTATTTTATAAATATGAACATATATATATGTGTGTGCGTGTGTGTGTGTGTGTGTGTGTGTGTATGTGTGTGTGTGTGTGTGTTTGGAGTTAAATAATTTATATACAGTTTTGAATAAAATAGGCGGAAGTTTCTCAAGAGCTCTTTCGGCTATCATCTCATCAGGAGAAAATCGATAGCGTAAAAAATAATATTATATCGAAAATAAAGAGTTCTAACGGGGAACTTATTGAATGTGCCAAAAGTACGGGGACACTAAAAGAAATTTATTAACGTTTGAAAACGATCAAAATATTGGCACAACGAGAAAAAAAAACACGGGATAAGAGATTCAAAGTTCCCCAAAGAGAAACAATGCGTTTGATGTTTCCTTTTGCCGGTACAAAGAAGGTTGGCGCACCGACATAGAGACAGACACCAAAATCTTTAAATGGTTTTTGGAGTCCGCTCTATGTAGCACCTCTAACCAATCTATTTTATATCTATCGACACAGCACGGTTTGTCAACCAAATGCTGGCCAATAGCAGAGTCCAAGGCTGCAGAAGGAGGGAGACCACCAGATCCCATCCTCCCTTGTCTGATCTTCGATGGAACATGCTGGTTTATACGAGTCAAAAGATCCAAGGATATTCGCCCAACATAACCAGCATCGCACTGGCATTTGAATTGATATACAATATTGCTATTTTGGATGTAAGACGAACTATCCTTGCGAAAAGACAGAAAAGCAGGTCTCGTAGTTATGCCAAACGCAAGGACACAGAATAAAAGCAGTCGTAAATACTTCTGCGAATCTGTTTGGAAAGTCTGTTACTCTTTTCCCCAATCCACGGTAACTTTAAATAAATCTGGCATTTCAAAGGTCCAAACTTTTTAGGAGATTTAAAATCCGCAACCTTTTTGAAAATACAGTCATCAATAAGGTCAACAGGATAACAATTATTAATGAATATTTCCTTGATCTTATTGAGTTCGGCGTCTAATCTGTTAGGCGACCAAATCACGAGGGTTCTAAGTACCAAAGTATTAATTAAGACGACCTTACGTGTTTTTGGTACAAAAGACAACCAGTTAACATATAGGCCAGTAAATGTCGGTTTTCTATAAATTGTAGTGAGAAAGCCCCCATTGAACGTTCGACAAGAACATATAATATAATATATATATATATATATATATATATATATATATATATATATATATTCGTTTAAACTCATTTAATTACATGTATATGCATATATGGGTGATTATATATATATACACACACATGTATATATATATATATATGCATTTAAAATTATTTAATTGCATATATATGTATATATATGGGTGAGTATATATATATATATATATATATATATATATATATATATATACATATAAGCGTTCACATACCAACTGTCTCGTTAGATCACAGACCTTCAGTGTAGCTAGACTAGCCACTGCCGTAAATTGGGATTAAAATTCAATCTATATACTCGCTGTACGCAAATCTATGGCCACCAATCGACACATACTGAAGATAAACGAAATCACAATGTGAACCTTGTCGATTGCTTAAAAGCTTCATTTCTATTTAAACACTTCAATTACTGCCATGAATTATTTTTAAACCTGTTGTTAAATAGTGTCCGTTGAATAATCCCCAATTTCCGTCGAGATAGAAACCGTTTTTATATGGAATCAGGCTTTTACTTTGTTTGATAAGATGCTTTTCTTACTTTTCTTTTTCCTGACCCAGCTCGCGAATAAATCTGTGTTCCCAATCTTTTTCTCTTTCGTCGCTTCAGTTTGAGACGCCCTGACTCTAAATCTAATAAACGAACATTAAAATGATGTTCATTTGAGCAATGAGACTTCTCTGGTTTTTTAGACACCGATCGCATCTGTGCGAAGGTTTTTTGTATGGCGGCGGCAGTGCGGTTTCACATGTTGTAAAATTTTTGTTAATGATTAATCAATAAACGAAATAAAACTCTTAATACATAAGTTTGCAGAAGTTATTTATTTATTTATTTATTTTTAATTTTTTTTTTCATCGTCGCTTCCTTTTTAGGTAGAAGATAGAGTAGTTTTGCAGAATTTGAAACAGACGTAACTGACTAGCCGTTCGGCTTTGTTCGGAACATGACGTCAACTGTCGACTTTCTCCGAGCATCGCCGATTATCAAAGCGTAGCTAGGCGACTAAAGGGAAATATTGAAGAAAACATTTAAATATAATAAAATCAGCAGAAAAAATATATAACGAAAATAAAAAAACAACGACCTACCCTAACAATTTATTTTTTTCTTGTAACGATTTATCAAGTGACTAATAATAAAAAAAAGTTTTATTTTAACCAAACAAAATTTAACAAAATTAATAAGATAATCATTTTTTTACAAGCGTTTTTAAAAATAGCACTTTTTTATGTATTTTCATGTATTATTTTTTGCATGTTTTTCTTCTTTTTTGTCGATAATATAATTAAACTTTTTTGTTATTTTTTTTCATTCATGAACAATTTTTCCTGAATTGTGGGGCTGGGCAACCGTTTTTTTCTAGTTTTTTTTCAATTAAATTGAATTAACACAGCCAGGACATTCCCTTAGGATTTGGTAGACATTTCTTCGGTCGATTAATCGTTTTGTTTGGCAATATGAAACGACATCCTCCAGCGTCTGCAACTGTTAATCCAAGATGAAGATATTCATCGTGTATAAAGTTGTTAGAAACGACCGGTTGAGGGTGTTGTTTACTTAATTTATTGATTCTTTCTTCTTCCGATATTTTCCCAAAAGATGGGCTGCTTCTTTGCCGCACATTGATTGGATGATCGGTGTCTTACGTCAGATGACAGTCAAACCCGAGCGCATTACGTCATGTTCCGAAAAAACCGAGCGGACAGATAGTTACGTCTGGTTTAAATTCTGCATAAGTACCGAAAATAGAGAAAGGAGACGTTCGCTGAGATTTTCTTCAAGATTTAATTCAGAATGAATGGACTTAGGATAAATGTTATCTTAACTAATTGCTTACTTCTTAACTTTCTGGTCTAAGACCTAGTTGACACAGATGGACAGACATCGAGATAACATTTACCTTAGATTATTTTACATTATTGACAACTTCTCGTTTTTATTTCTTTCCAGAGGAAACCGAATGAAAACCTTTAATTCTTTCGCTCGCAAACATGACATTATATGCAATCGTCCGATTGCTTTATCTATGTCGGTTGACCTCTGCACATTCCTCCCCAGCTTCAACATTACGTTACCCGTCTCTGTTTTTTCCACATGCATCACCACATTACCAAGGCCAAGAGGCCACTCAAGGATAAGGTTTAAAGACTGTACAGTAGAAATTGGAAAATATAGTAATCATTAGTAATGAAAATTCGGTAAATTTGTTAACTTATATGGAACGGCTCATCAAGAATTATTTACGTTAGACTTGAAGACAACCATATTGTAGTCAGCCGGAAAGCAAGAAAACGGAAGACAATTCCACAGGGGTGCAGTTCTAAGAAAGAAGCTTAAATAAAATAAAAATAAAGACAAATAAATAAAATAGCAAATTTATAAACATGTTAATTACCTAATCATACTATACATAAATCCCCTACTCACATTTGCCCCGAGGCCTCACATAGCTACACAACTTCCGGTCCTTTATCCAGCACGCTTTGAATCGACTTGTTACGCACACCATTTGAAAAGGGAATTTTTTTCCGAAATTAATAATGGAATACGTCGCATAGGCTTACAAGTAAGATATTTTACCATACAACTGAATATATATATATATATATATATATCTTATATCACCAAGACATCCTTCTTAATTGATACAAGAATCCTCCTGAGCAGTTCAACATCCAGTGATCATATATCCAATCCTCATGAAACTGCTTATATCACCCTGAATATTACCTTAAATCTTTATTCTATCCCTAAGCAAAGTAGAACACCTAATAACACTCTAGTCAACTACTTTTAAAATTAGAAAAACCCAGTTTCAATATTAGAAGTACATCGTCCCTCACCTTGACTACGGACTTTTGCAATAAGTCATGAAACTATTGTACCTAAAATTCCTCTCCAAACTACAAAATACTGCTGCTTGTATACTAAGCAAGTACCTCCTATAGATACTTTACCTCCAAGATGACTGCCTTGTCTGTTTTGCATGACAAACCTTATTATTTTTTACTTAAATTCTCTTTCTCCTGATCACTAACAAATCAAATCTGCTCTACTTCCTAAGTTGACACTAAACAAATCCGTCTCCCGTAACTTAGATGGGTCCTTGCTCTCCGCCCTTGACCTTAACAAACTCGCAAATCGATACCCATTAACACCTAAAATTTCCTAGGCATGCTCCCGATTATAACTCCCAACCCATAACCAAGATTCTAAGTAAATACTTACTAGCCTTAGTCCAATACATTGACTTAAAGTAATCTATAATGAACAGTAACCGTTAATATCACTTTATTAAGAGATAGTATTGCAATAATTATTACACAAACTAAACCGGTACTCATTGAAATAAAAACTTCCGGATATTAAGAGAAAGGCGAAGTCATTCTCCTTAGTTGTAGTCTAAAGGCAACTTACTCAAATTGTCTAAAATTCCATGCATTCGTATACAATACTACTTATCCATCCATCTATACTTTTACTATACTTACAGAATATGCAATAACCTATATCTATCAGGTATAACTGTACTCCATTTCAAATGTTCTCTTGTCTCTATACTGAACATATCTAATCTTTCAGTCTTACTAAATGTCCGGTTTGGGCACCAAATCAGAATTTCTAATAGAAAGTAGATCATACTCTAGCACTTTATCCTAATTCCTAAACCTACTAAACCATATCTAACCATACATTCCTAAACCTACTAAACCATATCTAACCATACATTGCTAAACTTACAAAACTATATCTAACCATACATCAACTCGACTCTCTCGATCCAATACTGTAGCAAATTTAACTGCTTCCACTGCATGAATTTTTACGTATGCCCTCTCTCAGTATAAATGAAAATGGACAGCATAATAATGCCCTTTTTAAACCACACTTGAGGAGTGAAAATCTTCTGTAGAAGCTAACCTAAATGCCCGATTTTCCAGGAGATATTAACCTAAATAACCAATAAATATTAACTACCCATGCGGGGTCGCAGAAATACCTGGATTAGGACCCAGGCGCGGGGCGAACCCCCTCGGAGCTGATGGACCCGTAGGTCTTCCCAGGCCATCCGTCTAGGAGAAGGAAAACTCTGAAACTAAACCTAGGGGAGGGAGGCCTCTTCAGTCCTGGACGACAACCTTCCTAGAGCTGGTGACTCAAACAAATCACCGGTTGGCAAACCTAAACTGCTTAAGGAGGAGATAGACTCTGTCTATCGCTCGGCTTTCATACTCCTTCTTTGCCTATTGGCCAGGCGTAGAGGTACTATCACAGGGACTCGCTTGAATCACCCAGTGGTTGACCTTGTTTCCTGACTAGGGTAATGAACGCCGCTTTTCCCCACTCCTGCCACATCCCATCCCCCTAAACTGGACACAGTGGGGTGCTTCAGTGCCATATATGTCAGTGCAGTTGGACTGGGCTGGCTTTGCCTAATGGATTGAGGGTACCGGATTGACAGTTCCTGGCTGCTGTTTCCGACTGATAGTACAGGAGCCCTAACTCTTTGGTAGCGCTTAGAGCGGCTGCTCCATCAACAGTTGTAAAATATCGGGATGTTTGTAGTGCCATGTCGCGCATGGAAAGGGACCCTGCACTCATCCCCGGTGGGCTTTCCCGAGGCCACAATCCTGTGGGTGAGGACAGCTGATGGTCTACTTGTATTGCATGTCTGGTATTCTGCACAACTACTTGTCCAGCACCCCCTCACTCATCCACCCTAACTGAAACTTTTAAATAAAATAAAATGAAATGACAGCTCAAGCAAAAGTTACGTTTAAACCAGGACCAAACTCAAAGAAAACCAACCTGCCTCCTCCCTTGAGGCTTGCATTTACTAATATCCGCGGGCTTAGAACTAACTTAGATGATGTTGAGTCATTTCTCCTTGTAAACACCCCGGATATCTTAGCATTAAGTGAAACTAACCTTCACTCCTCCATACCCTCTAACCACTTTAACATGCCTGGTTATCTCCCACTCTACCGTAAGGACTCGGACAGACATATGCATGGACTTGGAGTCTATATTCGAAACACCCTCCCCCTAACTAGAGAAATAAAACTAGAATCAGAGGGCCAGGCCTTTATGTGCTTCAGACTAAATATGCAACACAATATTAGCTACTTATATTTTCTCTACCGCTCTCCCTCAAACCAAGACTGTACCCTAATAAACAAAGTCTCAGACAGCATAGATATAGCACTCTCCCTCGATACTAGCGCACAAATACATGTATTTGGTGACTTCAATGTCCACCACAGTAACTGGCTAGGATTCTCAAATCACACAGACGTAGCTGGTAGCGCCACATATAGCTTCTCTATATCTCATTCCCTATCTCAGATGGTTACATTTCCGACACGTTTCCCAGACCAGCACGATCAACATGCCTCACTTCTAGATCTCTTTCTGACAACAGTTCCCAATGACTGTACAACAAATGCCCATAGCCCACTCGGGAATGCTGACCACGCTGTGATAATGGTAGAAATCAGCCTAAATTCTCGCCCTAAAACTGAAGACCCACTACTCAAAACAACGAGGTATTACAAAAAGGCTGATTGGGAAGCCATCAGGGAGCTCATCAGAGATGCCCCATGGCAAAATATCTTTACTCTTCCAGCGGAACAGTGTGCAAATGAGACAACTGAATGGTTCAAAACTGCTATTGAAGCACATGTTCCCGCACGGAAATACTATAGCAAGCCCCACTCCCCCCAATGGTTTACTTCTGCTTGTGCAGCTGCCATTTGTCAAAGGCAGCATGCGTTCCGCAGATTCAACCGACATAAGTCCAGCTCAAATAAACAGAAGTTTATAGAAGCTAGAAATAATTGTAAGAGAGTGATAGACACAGCTAAGTCAGATTACTCTGAAACCACCAGAAAGCGCATCGAAGCACAGAAATTAGGAACCCGGGATTTTTGGAAAATCTACAACAGCGTAGTTAATAATGGACAGTCAATTATTCCCCCACTAACAAACAATCATGAGGTTGCTTGCACGGCAACTGACAAGGCTAATCTGCTTGCCAGTCGGTTTGCCTCAAACTCCACACTGAACTCGGTACACCACTCACTCCCTGATTTTCCTCTGCGAACAGACGCCACACTTGACGACTTGAAAATCACCCCTTCTCAGGTACATGCTATTATAAAAAACCTAGACACCTCTAAAGCATGTGGACCAGATCTCATCCCGGCTGTGCTATTAAAAAAATGCTCTGCCGAGGTTGCTCCAGTTCTGTCCAAACTTTACAATAAATGCCTTAACGAATCTTGTTTTCCCGACTGCTGGAAAACCGCCTCTGTGGTACCAGTCTTCAAGAATTCTGGTGAAAGAACTGACCCACTAAATTATCGCCCCATTAGCCTCCTCCCGCTTTTCGCCAAAATATTTGAGTCCTTAGTTAATAAAGCCCTAGTCCAGCACCTAACAGCTGCTAAACTCTTGACTGACAAACAATATGGATTCAGGCAAGCCCGTTCAACAGCAGATATCTTAACTGTAGTTTCTGAACGTATATACCGTTCATTGGATAAAACAGGGGAGGGTAGAGCGGTGGCCCTTGATATATCTAAGGCTTTTGACAGGGTATGGCACGATGGTCTTCTAAGGAAAATTAGATCATATGGAATCACTGGAAGAATTCATAACGTAATTAAATCCTTCTTAAGTAATAGAAAAATCAAAGTTGTCCTCGACGGACGTACATCCAAACAATATGACATAAATGCGGGAGTGCCTCAGGGGTCTATCCTTGGACCTCTATTGTTCCTGATATTCATAAACGACCTCCCTGATAATATTGTTTCGGAGATGGGTATATTTGCCGATGACACCACTCTCTATAACAGATATGAGGGGAAAACAAATGAACACATATCCAAGAAAATGGCAGAAACACTAGAGGATGACCTCCAATCCGTAGTGGAATGGGGACAAAAATGGTTGGTCTCATTCAATGCTGCTAAGACTAAGCTTGTTTCCTTCAATAACTACAAGAAACCTTCTCTACCACCAATAGCAATGGCCAAGAACACATTGCCTGAAAGTACTTCTTTTAAACTCCTCGGCCTAACGTTTACAGGGAATATGAACTGGAATAGATACATTGAGAGCATTGCCAAGGCTGCTGCAAGGAAGGTTGGCTCCCTCTACCGTGCTAGAAAACTACTTACGCCTGCCAGTATCCTATACCTCTATAAGGCAACCATTCGCCCATGTATGGAGTACTGTTGTCACATCTGGGCTGGTGCATCTGCTGCTTGTCTCTCGCTCCTGGACAGGGTTCAAAAAAGAGTCGCAAACCTGATAGGTCCTGAACTGTCATCTGGGCTTCAACCTCTGTCCCATCGACGAGATGTTGCATCCCTCTGCCTGTTCTACAAATACTTTAATGGTGAATGCTCTGACGAACTGCAAACACTTGTACCTCCCCGACGTAACTACCCCCGACAAACCCGACAAGCTACTAAGTCTCATCCCTTTACAGTGGAGATCCCTAGGTGCAAGAAAGCCTTTTACTCCAATAGTTTCTTCCCCAGAACTGCGGGTCTTTGGAACTCCCTTCCGGGATTCTGCTTTCCCAACTGCAATGATATGCAGAAGTTCAAGTGTAATGTTAACAAACATCTTTCTACTCTTCTCCCTTCATAATGACCCCGCTAATTAATTCCCTAATAGTAGCCCCCTGCTTCAAAGTGGCACTGTGCCTTGTTTGGGGTGAAAATTGAATTAAAAAAAAAAAAAAAAAAAAAAAAATATAAAATGTATATATATATATATATATATATATATATATGTACTTATTGATTTGTAAATGTCCACTTGTTCTCGTCTGCTCTTACCAACAGCGACTATAATTCATTCCTCGCATTGTGACAGCCGTCTAAATCTCTTTTACACACACACACACACACACACACATATATATATATATATATATATATATATATATATATATCACAAGAAAAGATAATTTGAAAATATGATTATTATTACATATATCATATTTTGAAAGGGATTCACAATATTCCAAATAACAGACGAAAAAAAAAGTGATGGTGGATAAAAAAAATTACTTATTGCATGATGAATTGTTCAATGACAAGACATATACACTATTCCTTAATCTTTATAAAATAATCATTATATTAGTGACCTGGCAGAGCCACATGGGAGACAACCAAGCAAAAAAAAACTAGGCAAAATTCATCCGAAAGCAGCAAAGCTACAGCTAGTATGCCAGACACTATATATACAATTGTAGGTACATTTGAGCATATGTTATTAGTTTGAAAATATGGGGTTATTCTTTACCAATTGTCATCAATTTTGTTGTGTAATAGGGTACAAGATCACCATTGGGATATATGTCTGTAATGGGGTACCAACATCAGTACTTGTGACGAAGGGTTCACCGGGATATGTTTACGTGTCATTACCAGTAAATGTCTATGGTATTTCCTCACTATTTGAACCCTAAGTTATGTTGTTTCAGTCTATTTATGTTCCAATGATATGATCGTCTAAATAGTCATATGTTAGCCGTACATATATTTTCGATATAGCTTATTTTCATGCGTCGTTGATCTTAGTCCACCTGGAATTCATCTTGTTCTTAGAGAGGAGTCTGGAACCTGTTTGAACGAATATGCATTAACTCTAAAAACGCTGATTGTATTTTATATAGTTTTAGTTTTATTCACTTTCCAGGTGGTGATCGCAGCAGAATGGAAAGTGAATATATTTGCTTGAGTGGTTAATTCTTGGTATCTATTCTAAAACACGTCAGTTCCCTCCCCAGTGAAGTGGAGACAACCTGTTAAACCGTCCGCCCTTCTTACGTAAAATTCCAACTCCAATTGTACCTCTCAGCTTACAAGAACCACGTAACATAGACGTACTTTCGTCAGCTGATCTGATGCTTCCGGTAAACATGCCTATGATATTATATTTTATAATATTTTGACGGCTTTTATCAACATTCTTCATATTCATCTCTTGTTTATCTCTCCATTAGATTGACAAATAAATCGAGATGGATAGATACAGAAATAGATAAATCACTAGATCGAGAGATATATCGATAATGCGCATATATAAATAGATAAAAGATAAATAGATAAAACGACGGACAAATAAATAACTTACAAATACGTTCTTGTGTTCGACCGAATAAATAAAATTTTAACAAAAGAAAATATTATGAATTTTCAAAAATCTTGCAAACTTTCATGTAGTTTCGTCCCATAGAACCAAAGATTTCAATATTCATTCTGGTTATCAGTATATATATATATATATATATATATATATATATATATATATATATATATATATATATATATATATATATATATAACTACTTAATTTACTCACATAAAGTTAATATACGAAAGTATACATCTATGCGTAAACTGTAAGTATTTACTTCAAAAGGGCTCAATACGTAGGTAGAGCTAGTTAGTAATTTATAAAATATATATGGCGATTAAGCTACACTGAATATTCGGCGTTTCAAGTTATTGTCTTACAATACTATTTTTGATCTTTTCGAACTTCTGACAGGAATTGGTTGATGTAATCGTCATATTTGTCGTATATCTGAGTACTTTCTAATCCTTCCGGATCCATTGTAAAAGAATAATTCATATTGGTGTATATATTTATTTTTGTATAACTTGTATAAGAAATTATATAAATTGTTCAAATTTTGTTAGATTAATCTAACCCTTGAGGATACATCCAGAAGATTGGAAAGTACTCAATCTTAAAGCAGATATGACAATTACATCAGCCAGTTTCTGACAGAAGTGAAGACCGTTAAATATACATATGTATGTATATATATATATATATATATATATATATATATATATATATATATATATATATATGGGTGTGTGCGTGTGTGGGCGTGTGAATGTGCAATCCTGACCCTCACTGCCTTTATAAAAAAGCAATATATATATATATATATATATATATATATATATATATATATATATATATATATATATATATATATATATATGTATATACATATGTATACATAATATGTGTGTGTGCGTCTGTGGATGAAGTAATGAACAAAACTAGAAACACAATGGACTGATAAATAAATATATATATATATATATAATGTATGTATGTATGTATTTATGTATGTATGTATGTATGTATGTATGTATGTATGTATATCCAATGTGTGTGTGTTTTTTTTACCAGGAACATTTCTCCTCCCAGCTCATAATTCAACCGTGCGAAGTTGACCGACATGTTCGTGGAAAACGCCTGACTAGCCCCAGAATAGTGAGTTGTTTGTTCGCCAAATGTACACAAGTAAGGGAAGCTGTTAAATTAGCTGATAATGACTGCCATATGCGTCTTAATAGAGAGAAGGAGAGAAATAAATGGAGATGCAAAACAAAAGGCGAGAAGAGAAAATAAGAGAGTAAAAATAGAGGCGGAAAAGAGAAAGAGTGGGAAATTTACACAGACAGATATACTTCGTGTGCATATGCTTCGGCTAGCAACCCAGTCTATATAATAAATGGGGAATACTGGCTTATAAGTCGTCGTAGTTCTTTAATATACGAAATAACACCATTGTATCATGAAACTCTTTTCGTATTTTTTTAAAGTTTGTCATCAATATTTTTTTCTGGATGTAGCAATAAACCATTTAATTGCTGCAATTCTAATTTTAAAATAGTTGATCCGCGTTTTACGACCTCTAACTGACCACTACTCTCAGGCCCGTTCTGTCGAGGATTAATAGTACTTTTTAGTAACATCTATATCTTAATTAGAAATTCGAAGTAACAGCTGGGGCCTTTATCACAAAGACATTTTTTTCGTAGCAAATATAAGTACTTGGCTTTCGCTCGTGAAATTAGGAGTTGCTGGCCATCTTATGCAACTCTGTTCAAAATCGCAGAGCATAGGCTGCTATGGTTTGGATGTAGTTATAGCGCAAAAGACATATAAGGAAACCGTTTTGTTGCAGGGTCTCTGTATCAGCTCATAAGCCCTATTGGAATTAAAGATTTAAAGAGAAACGTAGCTAGCAAATGTCTCGTAGAGATAACCGAACAATGTGCAAAGTGACTTTGGACAAAAGGAATAATTAGATAGTGATAGCATAACAATAAAAAGAAATAACAACTCTATAGTAATCTCGCAGAGAAAATAACATGATTGTATTACTAAGAGTTCGTTTCACGAAAGAAGACATGAAATGTTCAGTCGTTAAATGTTTTATTTGATTCACATTTGTTAGACAATTTATTGAGTTAATTAATGGAATGCTGTTTATATAATATGACCGCACATCAGTGAGTGGCTCGACAGGCGATAAAAGTCGATGGGAATGTCTAATAACGGTGTGTATTCTCTAACAATGATTCGATATTATCTGGCAAACGAAAGGGAATATATTATGAGTTAATACCTCCGATCACACATTGATTCATACTAACCCACAAGATAAAGGGTTTATACCAATAAACATATATTCGCTCGTTTCGTAGCGAGTTTCTGCTACTTTATCTGGTGACAAATTTCATTTGTGATGTAGTGTCCACCAAAGCAGATTCATCTGAATTCTGGACGGGGAAAATGTCGCCATAAAAACGTAATTATTTCCAAAATTGTGTATTTTCTCTACCGTTGTAAGGTTCCTTCTTCTGTTTGTCTGAATCTGTACGTTAAGTATACTTTATTCTCTTGTTGGCATTTGGTTCCTTAATAACATATATAGTATCAAGTACCCACAAGTTTGACCACGAGTTAATTTCTAACATCTATGGTGAATATGTAATTGAAAAAATTCGAACATGATACGAGTACGCCAAAATATCAGTCTGACCTTTTATCTACTTTATAACTGCTATTTCCACATACGGACATATTAGTGCTCGTAAAATTCAACTACATTAAGCACCGTTTAGTCTGCTCAGTATTTAGATCGCCATATATCTCATAATCATTTTACTATCGAATAACATAAAACCTTTGATTCAACTTATAGTGGGGCAGGTTATCTCAATGTTCCATAAGAATCTTTCACTTAGGGATACAAGCACGAAAATTGGCACAAATGGCGCCCAGAACATATATTTTGAGAAAAGAACGTTAGTTATCAGAATGTTCAAGATGCCCGCCATTTTTCAAGATGGCTACAGCAGCAAATTTCAATTTCGGTGCTGTTATAACCAAGTGAAAGATTGTTTCAGCAATCTGCCCCACTATTAGTTTTCTCTGGGGCATTGACAATGCGCATTTATTTCTAAACCAAGTCGGCCGCATAGGTAGAGACCTGTTCAAATCAAGTTTAATCTGAAAGTAATATCGCCGTTTTCTTAGAACCTTAAGGTTTTACGTTATCCAGATATCTCTTCATGGGATTTATTGTAAAATACACGTTGTAGCAAGTTAACTTTTATAAATACTAGGATTTATAAAATAACGCCGATTCTTTGGCACACTTTTAAAATATTAAATTGTGTTGTAATTTTTGCAGTCACGAATGAGAAAAAATAATAAACACATTAAAGGGAGATTCTAATATATAATATTAAATACTTAATAAGAAAGAAACAAAAATGAGAGATAATATATTTGAAAGATTCAAAAGAAAATAATATCATTAAAACAAAGACGGATAGGCATCCAGAGCTGAAACTAAGTGTACAAGTAGATCATAAAATAAAGTATATGTGTACCAAATATGGTTAAATCACAGAGAGGATTGCGAAATTTATGAACAACTATTAGGAAGCCCGAGCGTTCCCTGTGATCGAATGAAGATTAATGAATGTTCCGCACTTTCTATGCTTCTATTTTCATCAAATCGGTGAAATCACTCATTCGTCGATTAAATCTATGGATTGCCTGCTCTAGTGGACAACCTACTGCGCTACACCGGGGGGCACTCACATAACTCCCCACAGTAACTTAGTTTACAATACATTGCAATCTACTATACACTATAAAGAGATTATTGTTTATTTCATGAAATAGTTTTTATATAATGACTTAAATTAAAACTAAAAAAGCAAAGGTTCATGTACTATTTCTCTTGTGTTTTAAACAGGTAACTTAGTTTCGGACGCGCACCTGTCTTATTAAACAACCCGCTGTTTAATTTTATGCGACGAACCCTCTGCTTGTGAGGTGATAAAATTTCCCAAATACATTTGTAATGTTAGGTCGCATAAAGTGTTGATTTTTGTCAAATTAAACTGTTACTCCTTTTATGAGATGTATTCGATGATCGATTTGCAATACTTACCCTGGATATTCCGATAGACAATCTTTATAAGAACACGCCCACACACATAAAGTTTCATAAAAATTGAACCAGCTGTTTCGGAATCTATATGGAACGAACTCACATACACGAGCATAATGCCTTTTATAAATAAATAGGTTACATGAGTGATATTTTTTTCAGCTTATGATCATGTAATGTCTTAATTTGTTATTACGAAGTACAATCCGAAACAAAATGATCCGAGACTCGGCTAGTCATTCAGGAATTAGAACTATATCAAATTGAGCTTTCCATGACACTTTCGTAATCGAAGTCAATTTTCTATGGGCAACAACGGTTAATCTTTGAAACATCTGATCAAGTTTTAGAAAATCACTTCATTCGATGGAGAACGAGATAAGGTCCGCCAGTCCTCCATTAAATTGACAATCTACTGATTAGCTTATTTTTTTTTTTAATATTAAAATGGGGTCTATTGCTAGGGAGGCTGCGGGCTAAATTAAAGATAGGCCACCACCATAGCTGCGTCGCAGGTGACAAGTGCATATTTTTGGCGCCAAAATGCGTCATGGAAGACCAATTAGCAAAACTAAATGCAAACCAATCAAAATGCCGGCAAATAGTTTCAAGATCCGAAAGATGAGATCATAATTAATTAAAATCGACCTTTTGCCGCATGAATCATTTTAATTTTAGCGGAAGATAACATCTCGTCCATTGAACTGTTTTATTTTATATTGTTTGAATGCTTTGTTTTACGGAGTTTCCAGCAAATTTTATAGGCGTATCTAATTTTCTGTTAGTTGCTCGATCTGTCACAAAGAAGTTTGAAATAGAGATGGAGTTTGTAGCACATAAGGGACCGATTCTTTGGTCCAAGTAAGCTATATGGATGGCAGCATTTTTATGCAAGTCTCTAAAATATCATTGTGTCGATTGTACACAGTATCACATCGTTTTCTTTTCTATATTCGCTCGTTGATGTGGCGTTCTTTTCTAATAAGAGAAACGGGGAACTGTAATCAATTTATTCGTATTGGTTGCATTCTCCGAATTACTGGGGTCACCTCGAATCTCATGTTCACAAGGTTTCGATCAATGTATCCAACGGTTTTTTTCTCCCCTCTCCTGAGTCGGAATAGCTGGATTCCAGTATCAAGTAGAATTCCAACACGATTGCAAACAATACCAATTGCAAACAATACCAAAAGCTAAATACTTGCTGATTTCAAATCTTGCTATGTCCATCAAATCTGATTCATCGTAGCGATGACAAAACAGTTTCATGTGGGTACACACACACACACACACACACACGCATATATATATATATATATATATATATACATAAAATAGACACCCATAGAAACAGTTTATTTCTATAAACATAAAACTTAGAACAAAATGAAAAAAATGGTCACAAATTTAATACATAACACTAGGTTGACCTTTCCTTTGCTATTTTTGTTGCTAGAACTCTTCCAGGCATGGTATTAGTCAGTTGACGAATTGAGGGAGTTCTTTCCATGTCTGACGCAATACTGTTAAAAGCTCAGGCTTAGAAGATGGCTTCATTTCATTAGCGAAGGTTTGTGCCTAATATGTCCCCAAAGGTTTCCAATTTGGTTCATATCCGGGGACTGACTTGGCCATGGAAGTTTAATCCTATTTTGGCTAAATCAATGTTGTGTCGCCCCAGCAGAGTTACAAGGATCTAAGTCTCCCATAAATAGGGAGTTAACTTGGTTCATTTTAGAACTTGCTAATATTGGTAGGCGTCCCTCATGCGATATTGGAACATACTTAGCAGAATTGATGTATCCTTCGCAATCCACCAAGTATGAGTGACCAGCACGCCAAATTGCTCTCCGTACTATAACCGAAAAACCTCTATGTTTCAACATTTATACAGTCTATTTAATCAAACTGTTTTCTAAGGAAGCCTCCATACCCACACCTTTCCACTGTCGGGAAATAATGGAAATCGTGACTCATCAGAGAAAATGACATTAGTCTAAAAGGCCATAGGTCTTTCCACCATCTCATTAGCCCAATCTTTTCTCCACTCGATATTGGTTAGACAGAGAGGAGGGTTCTTTTTCGGAGCTCTGTTATAGTAACTCAGCTTGTGAAGATACTTAGCAGCTGTTCTGGGACTGACACTAGCGTGTGTCGCAATGTCAGAGGTATTGAACCGAGGATACTCTTCACGATTTCTTTGCAAAGGACGCAAGGTTTTTCAGAGGATCCGGTAATACCGGGATGAAGTTTAGCGGACTCTTTGTCCTCTCTTGTAAATTGTAGGACCACGGTATTAACAATAGATAAGGGCATTAAAAGATGTTCTGCTATTTTGCGTTGATTAAAACCACCTTCTTGTTGTTCGTGCCCGCATAAATTCTGATGCTCTTTTGGTCCGCGTTATGTTTCGATATTGTTAGGTGCAATTTTAATGAGGATTATTCTTATCTGTAAATAATTAAGCATGCATCAATCTTCGGAAAATATTTATCTTAATGTCTATTCTTTTCTGTCTATGACTATATATATATATATATATATATATATATATATATATATATATATATATATATATCAGAGAGGCGGTAGCACTGTCTATATAGGGATGGCCCGTACACGCCTATATACGCCTACAAAACAAAACTATCCAAATCTCAACTAAAATCAACTTATAAGTTTCAAAAAGCACATATTCGTTACAGAGAAGCATCTTACGAATCCAGCGAGTGTCAGAACGTCGGTTAAAATGTCAAAAGAGAGCAAAAAAAAAGGGTACAAAAATGGCCAATTGTTCTTCTTTCTTCATTCTTCTTTCTTTTGAGACGATGTATCTCGGTGTACGAACGGTCTCTGACAACAGGTAAAGCATCAATCGACTGCTCTTTACACGGAGAAGTGCAGTGACCCATCGTTTTTTAGCTAACTCCATAATTAAATAAGATTACGCGTAATAACAAGTTTTAAACACTATATACCCAATGTAGACCGACCACTTCGAACACGGAACTTCTCTCACAAGGGACAGCTCCAAATAATACACTGGATGCTCACAGACGTTCCAGATTGCCAGTGGCCTATATTTCTTTGATGCTAAATATTTGACGTGAACGTTAAGGTTTTTTTTTAAACAGTAACCCACCAGCGTTAATGAAACCACGAAATCTTTATCTCAGTTGATCAAAATTGTTATAAGAGTAACCTATCAGCAAGTACGACGTCAAAAAGCAATGTTATAAAAACAAATAATTCTTCAGATTTTGGACTGTAAAATATGTACAAAATGTCAATGCTGTGACCAGGATTCGAACCTAGGTTAGCACGGCCACAATGTGGGATCCTAACCTCTAGACGATCACGGCTAACACTGACGTCTGTCGCTCTTGGCAGAAAGACACATGACTACTGTCAAACTATTGAAAAATAAGGAGGAAACTTGAAATTCTCACGCATGCGCAAAAATACACTATAGCAACCATTGTTAAATGCTGCTGAATCTCTTCGCTCGCTAAGAAAAGTAGATCAGACCAGTTTAACAGCTCACCAAACGCCAAAGGAAATAAGTTAAATTAACCGCAAAAGAAATGGCAAGAAAGTCATCTTCTAAGAACTCACTGGAAGCTTACCAAAAAGAATCAAAATCCAAGCCCTAGCCACAAAAATAACTAGATATTGTGGCTACTATACACAATCTACTAATAAAAACAAGTAAGTTTTCTAAAATAAACTACAATAAATTAACCAAGTAACCTCACACTGTCACTGATTAGGACTTCATATAAAGATAACAACTACACTATTGGTGTATATACCGTTCCACACTTTAACTATTGGTGACGGGGCAGTATCTCAATTCTACGAGAGTTGTCTTGCTATAAGATAAGTGATATTATAGTAAGATACACATAAGTGTTATATGTTTACATTTAATCAAAAATGCCAAAGTCAGCACGTTGTAAAAAAGCTCAGAGAAATATAGACTATGAAAATAACAAAGTCAAGGTATTATCTGAGGAAAAAGAATACTATCAGAAAAATGCTGAAATAATAAAAATTAAGTATCATGCAAATCCTGAGGCAAAGTAGGCTGCCTCACGTGCTGACTCAAAAGCACGGTATAACAGGGATCCCGAGGGGAAAAAACTGCCTCACGTGCTCTTTATAACAAAGAACCAGAAAAAAAGAAGGCTGCCTCACGTGCTGACTCAAAAGCACGGTATAACAGGGATTCTGAGGAGAAAAAAGCTGCCTCACGTGCTCTTTATAACAAAGAACCAGAAAAAAGAAGGCTGCCTCACGTGCTCTTTATAACAAAGAACCAGAAAATAGAAGGATGCCTCACGTGCTCTTTATAAAAAGAACCAGAAAAAAGTAGGCTGCCTCACGTGCTGACTCAAAAGCTGCCTCACGTGCTCTTTATAACAAAGAACCAGAAAAAAAGAAGGCTGCCTCACGTGCTGACTCAAAATCACGGTATAACAGGGATCCCAAGGGGAAAAAAGCTGCCTCATGCACAAACTATTATAAAAAGACCTAAAACCCAGCAGGAAGCGACCTGCTACTAATGGAGGCGGCAATGAGCCACCTCCTAAAAAAGACAATACTATCATGAATGTAAGTTTAAAAATAAGACTGGAAGTAAAAATACTAATTAACAAGAATAAAAAAGCATTGGAAATGCAAATGGATATAGGGATGGTATGCCAAAAAGTATATAAACAAGATAGCTATGAATGGCTAGGCACATGGAAAAAGAATTGCATCCGATGTATAGCCCTATAGCTTTTTACAACCGTAATGATGGCACGGAATGAAGATTGGAGAAAAGCTATAGGGCTATACTTTGGATGCAATTCTTTTTCCATGTGCCTAGCCATTCATAGCTATCTTGTTTGTATACTTTTTGGCATAACATCCCTATTTACTTTTGCATTTCCAATGCTTTTTTATTCTTGTATATATATATATATATATATATATATATATATATATATATATATATATATATATGGCATGCGTCATATTTATGCACGGAGCGTTTATATTTCGTTGGCCAAAGAAAATAACTAAGATAAATATGAGGATATACACTGTTAAAATGTTGTGTATCCTTAAGGAATGTCACCTTTCAAGTGATTTCGAGGGTTTTTTTTAACTCCTTATCTACCTATCCAAACTTAATAATCTAAATCTTTAAGCTGATTTATTGACTGTAAAAATACATGTACAAATATTATATATGACTATAGTTAACAAAGGAATCATATGACCGCAATGATGTCCAAGTAGCATTTAGTAATATTATTTTTCAGGAATGAAGAGTCCAAAATAAAACGTTAACTAGGGTGAAGAAAATTCATTTGCTAAAGAAAGTTAGTGAGGAGGTAATAAAATCAAGGCTTTTAATTTAGTCGGAGCATAAGATTATAAATTTGTGCGTCATCCGTGCGCCTTTCTTTGTTTTTTTTTTCCATACTTGAATCTATCTATCTATCCATCTAACTATCTCTCTCTCTCTGTATATATATATATATATATATATATATATATATATATATATATATATATATATATATATATATATATATATATACACACTAGCTGAACGCCCGGCGTTGCTCGGTCGTACAATACGCTTAAACATGATATTTTAATTTGTGCAGATTGCAGATATATGATTACAGAATAATTCCTCTATTCAATACTATATATTGCGAGGAATAATTTGCCCGGTGGACTAATTCGCAAAAAAACAAAAACGCAAAAAAGTAAAAAAAATAATAATTATAATGTAGTCCGTCAAATTTTTGTCCGTGTTTATTTACAATATAACACCAACTGACGATGAATGCCCTAGAAACTCACTTATGATTAATGTTCAGTTTTGAAATATGCAAACGAAGAAATGATTTTCGGTAATTTTAAATGGCTTTTGTCTCTGAATCAGAGTGATGCACCCAGGTTTCATCCTGTCTAATCTTTTGAAAACCTTTGACTCATCTTCTTGGCACATCTCCAAATTCATCCTCGAGCATTCGACGCGTTCTCGCTTCTAGAATGGTGTGAGCAACATGGGAATCCATCTGGCAGATACCTTATACACATGCAAATGGTCATGAATGATAGTTTCCACAGACCCTGTACTAATCTTGATATCTTCGGCTATTTGGCGAATAGTAATGAGCCGATCTTCCAAAATGGCAGCCTCAACTTGACGGACAGATGCTTCATCAATGGCAGAAGGGGGACGACCAGGTGTGGGAGCTGTTTCCACAGACTTCCGGCCATGTTTGAATTCACGATGCCAGCGTTTTACCAGGTCATATGATGGGGCATTATCACCATAAGTTTCTTTCATTTTATCAAAAGTCTCCTGTGGCGTGCGTCCTTTCATGTACAAAAACCGGATCACTGCTCGACATTCAACAAGCTCCATTTCACACCTGACTCACTCCAAACACCTGTAAAGCAGAAACCACAATCAGCCCAGAGCTGTAATTTGCCATATAACTCGTAGAGATAAAAATCATTGCACATGCAAAATTTCAGCTACATCAGACAACTGAAAGTGGGTCAGAGGCATTACTAATTGCACACCCCTCGTATCTCTGCTTTTATCGTAAATTAAATTCATTAATAAGAAAAAATAAAAAATAAAATAGGGAGGACACACGGTATGGAATACGGGATCATTCGGACTGTAGTCGAATTCTCTACCATTGGGGTATGTGTCAAGATGTCAGCAAATATGTTTCTTTTCTAAGAAGAAATTATTTGTTGATATTTTATGTCTCTCTTGCCGATGCAACCATAAATAATTCGCTTTCAGAAAAAAAAGATTTTTTGTGGGATCGGATTTTTTTCTCCTTTTGATACTTATCGGACGAACTTTTGTATAAAAATTATCTGAGAACACTGCCAGGCATATAAATTACATTTGTGCGAAATTTGCTAAAGATAGGTTCAGCCGTTCCAGAACGTATAACGAAGGAACCCTCCGCCACACACACACACCAAGTGACTTCTATATAATAGTAATTATATATTGTTCTTTGTAAATATAGTTATCCACTGACAGGTGTTTCGTCGTCTACGACTCATCAGAATGGCTTAATATAGCGAGATTCGAAATAAGGACCCCGCGGTAACGAGCCTGATCTCTTTATCTGCTGGCTCATCTCGCCGACTGTTTTGGATATATCGCGATTTATTTAGATGTTATTTGTTTTTGTTTTTGCGACACGTTCTGAATGACTTCGATTATTTACGAAAGTGCATTTTTACCTAAATGCTAGTTGAGAATAATTTTCTCGTTAACAAATTTGGTACCCCAACATGGGGAGCGTTATATATATTGTGTTTTTCTTTTAATATAATTATCTACTGACACGTGTTTCTTCGTCTAAGTATATGTGTTTGTTTGAAGAATTTCCTACGAAACCCCTCTGTTAGTTTTTAGTTCACCGACATGAAACTTAATATATAGGGTATTTGAACCATGCAAAATTTTATATACGAATTTTATCCGGAGAAAATCGGTGCAAAAGTGTGAAAATTAAAGAAATGGAATTTTCAGGTGGTAGTCGAACGACGGCATTACGAATATGCTTGCGTAACGTTATAGATATTGGTTCACGTTTTAAGTTTTAACCTTGCAACAAACATGGCTTAATAGCTCAGACATTAATGTCAAAGGAAATAGTAAATCATAAGCAAAACCTTTTGGTTTCGATTCTCAGTGGTAGCGCGATTCATTTTTCTTTAACTTTTAAATCATTACGTTGTACGATGAAAACTGATATATATATATATATATATATATATATATATATATATATATATATATATCAGTTTTCATCGTACAACTATATATTAGGTTCAAGATAATGATCGATAGAGAATTGTCTCTATAATAATAAATATGTAATCTGAATGAATTTTGTATCATATTTAAGCTTATTTTACGACCGGCTGCTAGTTTACTATAAACTCGGGCTTTAAATGTTAATTTAGGTTTTTACCCTAATGATTTCTTCTCAAACCCGGACGTTTCCAGATAGCTTTATTCGTATTAATACTAATCTCAACTCATATGTTAATCACTGTTCTGAAATCACATTTTTGTGTTCATCCGTTCTTATTAAGTTTCAAATCGATTTTTTTTATAAACATGAATAATTAATGGACACGTTTTCTTTTTTTAATTTGCGCTTCTGTTTTATTTGTTGCGTGTGTATTTTTGCTTGCTTCATTATTATTGCTACAAAATCTCTAGCTTCAAACCATGTGGTTTTGTTCGGCTTTTACGTCATATAAAATACTTGCAAGTTTGTGGTTTTGATGAATATGCCTGTCACCGGCGTAATTGCTCGGAATTCGGTGAGGCGTCAATGGCATAGTTTGGAGAAAATAATTAATGTATATCACTATTAAATGACTGTGATCATTGAAACGATACAAATTTTAGAATACGCAGCAGCAGGTGGAACAACAGGACTTGGCGACAACCCACAAGTCCAAAGAGATCCAGGCTTAGCTCTGGAAGGAGTACTACGACTTTGTATCTTTCTCCTACTGGCCCTCCCCTTCCCTGGTATAAATCGGCTGGACTACTTCGTTTATCCATATGTCGAGAACATCACCAACATGACCTTCTACAATACCAAAACCAACCTGACCTCCGCCATCGGCCGAGTATTCCATGATCTCCAGCTGGCGCTTGATTAAAAAGCAAAATGTTTCTTTTCTTTCTCTCTCTCTCTCCTTTAATTTACTCCCTTTCTCTCTAGTTCTCTCTTATCTCTCTCTCTTTCTCCACGCACACACACGCACACACACGCACACAAAACTGTCGATTTTATTGTTAGCCTTGATTTTGTCCAGATTTTATTTCAGGGGAAAATAGAATACTTATCGAAAAGACTACATGAAGATTGCCTACATCTCTAAGCGAAAGTAGTTGTATGAAACGAATTGGATTCGAACTTCATGCAACCATGTCGTTATCCAGCCCTCCACCGCTATCATCAAATATAGAGGGAATATTATTTAAACTAGTATGTCACACGTAAGTTTGAAATAGCATTTTGTTGATCTGTCACGCCACGGTAAAATAGTATTTTTTTACCTCTGTCAAGTACAAGTTCTAAATAGTGGTTTCATCATTATACGCGCAGTTTGAATGGACACACCTTATTTAGCCTTTCATGCCTATTTTTCTATGATTATAGCATCCGGCTGGTATATATGGAAACCTTCAAATTTAGTTTTGCTGCTCCCCCACCGGCTGCCGACGAAAGCAAATCTGCGAGTCTATGTGTGTTTGTCTTTAGCCGGATTACCAAAGTCAGATAAAAATCTTACAAATTTATCGCTCATAGTTCTGGTCGGCATCTACAATTCTAACGTGAGTCTTAATATTTGGCATATGGCCTCGCACGACAGTCACCCTCAATCTTGAAAGTATAAATCTTAGTAAATATTTCGCCGATTACGATTAGCAATTATTCCAGTTTTTAAATGGATTTTTACCATGTGTAACCATTGGAGCGCCAATTTCCCTTTGAAATAACTGCATTAAAACATTTCTCTAATGGCTGTTATCATGGCAGAAAGTGGGCGATTTTGTCTCTCCAATGTGTTGCCATTTTTTTGTGAAGTAGATTTCTTTAGTAAGGCCGGTAGCAAAGGGGGGCCATCAGAATTGCAGAAACTGATCTTACTTTGGCGTTTTCCTTTCTAAGACCAGAACCTGTAGCACGCCTGACCAATATGGCTTTCCAGCTATTTTTCTGGCACGCGGGCCTCTGGCCCAAAATAAACATCATGAATTATATTTACCTAATGAAACGCAATAAACGGATATATCATTGTTGTATTTCAATCACATAAAAGGAGTATTTCATTAAACATTTGAATGTTTCGAAAAAACAAATTGTTAATTTATTAATTCCGTTAATGCTTTATTCTTGAGTCGATGATGACTAGGGCTATGACAACAGCATACTCTTTTCATTGTTTTGACTCTCGAATGTTTGTCCGTTGATATCTTATATAATTTTATATAGGATTATGTGCTTCTTGGTTGATTAACTGTGTCTAACTGTGTCGAATATATGTTTGAGAGTTAAAACAATGATGGGAATGTGCTGTTAATATGCTAATGATGACACGTTCATAAAAAATTGCTTTTAAAATTAGTTGAGGTGTTTTCACGATGCCTGGGAGCATATAATAAATTCTAATTAAACCCCATGTTTATACACTTTCATATCACGTCAATATCTATCGATCTATCTAGATATATATATTTATATATATATATATATATATATATATATATATAGAGAGAGAGAGAGAGAGAGAGAGAGAGAAAGAGATAGATAGATAGATAGATAGATAGATAAGAGCAAATAGTTAATAAAACATGTTAAAACACTTTGAAAAAGAGTTAAACACATATTTAGTTTGAAAAGGAAACAATAAATAAGTGGATAGTCCTTAATCCGAGGAGTTTCGAAGAAATACTTTCCTTCTCATCAGAGGTTAGGAATTAACAAAATGAGGGATCGGATTTTGCATACAAAAGTATTTGATTAAACTGCAATTAAGTCAAAGATCTTACTTGATAACAAAAAGTAAAGCAGAGGGAATAGGGTGAAGAATAAGGTGATTACACGTGAATGGATAGTCTGGTGAAAGGTAAAGTATCCAATGACGATTCGCTTTGTATTAACAAGTCGATGATATGGGTAAGAAACTGAGAGAGAGAGAGAGAGAGAGAGAGAGAGAGAGATGGTTACTTGGACGATGATTACAACCGTAAAATGATTTTAAACAATGGATGGAATTGGGAGAAATATTAATTAAGGTGCATTTATTATCTAAAGGAACTGTTTAGCTAGTATTTGCTTATATTAGTCTTACAGAAGGCCAATTTAGAGTCGGTTGGGAAGAAATTTTGTTCGACAAATAGGATACAAAATATTTTCTGCAAGAAAGTCTCGTACAGAGAGGGAGAAAAGTACTTTGCTGTGTTTGTAGCTAGGCGAGGTGTTTTGCTTTGAATGTTTTAATCGGAGAACAGATTAGAGCTCTGTCCATCATCTACTTTTAATATAAAAATACAGTAAATAGCGGCCAGGAACATCTCTTATGAGTAAAAGAGGTGGATGGGAAGAGAAAAGATCATCTCCCACTAGATTGTGTAGTCGGGTTTTTCCTTTTCTGAACCAGAAAGTATGTCACTCTACTATATATGCCAGGAGTACTCCATCTTAATATCTACGTTTGTGGATACCCTGTACGATAGTAGTACTCTCTCTGGATCGTATCTAAGTAGAGGATTGTGTCAAGAGTAATATACTTTCTGGGGTGGTACATTTTCCAAATGACCTTAGCAAAAGATTTTTTGTAAGTGTTTTTTTTTTTCTCAAGTTTGGGGTAAAAATCAGTCGCAGGTTATAAAAGAAAGAGGCTTCCTCGACGAAAAAGCCATTCATAGCAACGGGAAAAAGTATTCTTACACTGGTGATGAAAGCGGAGAAACGGTTTATTAGAGGCGTTAAGAGTAATTACCCCCTCTTGTTTTACCACGTGCTCCAAGCCAGGAGAGAAAGCATCAGATCTTGATTATGACGGCCAATGTTTACGTGTAAAAAGTTATACTTCTGAAATAAGTTACAAGAAATTAATAATACCGAATTCCTATTTACTTGTATCATGCGGGAGCAATGTTAGACACTAGTTCTCAGCCTCAGTCAAGCAGGATCACTTCTCTAAATGAGAGAACGATATTATATTAATGGTAATAGATATCTTATTTCCTTAAAAAGTTTCGTTTTCGATGAATGAAATAGTTATAATCAACACTCTGTTATCACGCTGCTAGGGAGTTTTACTATCCGTCATAACCAAGACTTTCGCTCTAGCTTACACGAATAGATGATATGATTCTATTTCCATTTGATAAAAACCGGTTTGTTTTTATGTTGCAGACCACCTACTAGTTGGCCAATTGTGTAAAAATGACAAAGCTATAGGAACCTTCTATCATGTCTGAAAGTGGCGCAATATTCAATGAACAAGATCGCAGACGCGACGTTGTACAACACATGCTGTCTACCGATCCAAGGTATGAAAAGATCATTGCAAGCATTCTCAAAATGCATCGCTGGATTGCCTCAAATAAGAGGACGTATTGAAGGTGATGAAAACAAAGTTTCCGGCCACCGTTATGGTGTTTGGTGTGCTTTCAAGTGAGTGGCACATCGCGCCAGCTCATATTTTCAAAGTCAGCTTCAAGATCCTGGGTGGGGCAGCAGGACTCAGTGCCAGCCCACAAGTCCAAAGAGATCAAGGCTTAGCTTCGAAAGGAGTGCTACGACTTTGTCCCTTTCTTTCAATGGGCCTCTCCTACCCTGACCTGAAGCTGCTGGACTACTTCGTTTAACCATATGTTGAGAACATGACCAACGTGACTTTCCACAACACCAAAACCAGCCTGATCGCCGTCATCCGCCGAGTATTCGATGAATTTGAAGAAGGAAACCACTGAAAGTCTCATGAGAAAAAAACTGTTCAAATGCGGAAAAATATACAAAGGTGAGACTGAGCGTCCCCCTAAAGGTAAGGTTAGAAGAACACTGTAAATCCGTGACACGAAAAACTGGACTAGCTGATCACATATGGAAAGAAAAAGAAACACACTCGCTTTGTTGAATGAGGTCAAAATAATTTACAAGGATTCAAGATGCAGAGTCAGGCGGCTCAAGGAGTCGGCACATATGCTAAAAAAAGAAAAATTACTAAGCGGACCAAGCTTAGATTTTGATATCATTTGTGAGCCTCTAATTATAGAAAAACAAATGTTGTACACCCTTAAATCTTTGGTAATGAAATCGATTATCATTACAGTTGTCAACCAATTTTTTTCACAAATTCGAAACAAAAACCATAAAATAGATACTAACTCACAGAATACGAAAATATCTACGGAGCCAGTAACTTTTCTCTATTCTTTTTCAAACACAACTAGCAGGCCTGAAGACGGCCAAAGGACAATCCGACCAAAATGTTGCACAAATAACACTCAAGATGAGAACAATTGTCAGACCAATAAAAGTAATATAAATAATTAGCCCTTATCTAAAAAAATTCAGAACTTTAATATATTTTATTATTCAAATATATATATACATATTTCATGTTCATGAACAATTTGAACCGTGGACATGCATAATCCAAACCCAAAGATTTTAAACCAACAGCGAATGTGACAGTTAAATTAAAATGCGAACAAAATGAAGACTATAATGTCTTATTATAATAATATAATATCATATTATTGTGTTTGATCTGAGAAGGAGAAGAAAGATCTGAATATTTCTTGATTGTAAACTTTTTATATTCTCTACTAAATGATCGACTTTAATTGAAATTTTGATAATTATTTCTTTATAGGTTAATTCTTTTTTTTTGTGCGTGTGTATTTCCATGTCGTAACCTAAAAGGTAGCAAATTTTTATAGCACCAAACGAGAACCTTTCAACTGGTATTGGGACTCTAGAAAGCAAAATCTAAATAAGTAAACGATTTTACAGTTACCTCGCCGTATGAAATAATTCACGATTGTATATACCACGTCTATAATTTGACCTTAAACTGTATCCAGTGGTGAGGCCCCAGCTTGCGGGCTTTGAGGAGTGTGGAACCACCCTTTAATTGCCATTGCCCACAGGTCCACTCTGACCCGGAGTGATAGTACCTATTAGGGTCCCAACTATGGGTGAAATAGAAACCGACTTGAAAACAACAAATATATTCTATCAAAAAATGTTTCTTCTGAATCTTTGGATTCGGCATTAAATAACCTGAAAAGGGTTGATATGCCGTAGAACAAAAAAAAACCAACCAACAACTTCTATAATAGAAGGTCAAATATGGATGTGTTTTTGCTCTGAGCATCAGAAATGATGCTAATAATATTTAGATGAAAATTAAATTAAGTTATCTTAATACTTTATATGTCCGGACAATGCACGATTGCGAACACAGGTGATGTATATTATTTTTGTTAATTTTGTACTGGATTCGTACAGTAGTATCACTATGTTTTCAATATATTAATAAGATAGCGTATGCCTCATTTTGTGTTTCACGCTTACATATGTTTCCTTACAAGTGACTGTTATTTAATTATTATGAGCTTCCATTTCTTGTAACAAATAATTTCCCCAAGAATTCTTCATAAGTTTTGGTTTCAATGTCGAAAACATGCTGATGATACTTTAGTGAACAATTTTTTTATAAATGATTTTACCAAAAATTCTTTATAAGTTTTGGTTTCGGTTTCGATTATAACTGAAGGAACTCAAGTTTTATATATATATATATATATATATATATATATATACATATATATATATATATTCTTCATAGGTTTTGGTTTCGGTTTTGATTAAAGCTGATGTACCAATTCATTTGGATATATATCTTTTTTATTTTTGAAATCACAACTTGATAATATATGATAATCGATAAAAAAAATCGACTCGATAATAATATATACGAAATCAGAATAAATTAAAATATCATATTTAAGCGTATTTGACGAGCGGGCTCGTACGGGCGCCCCTGTTAGCTGAAATAAATACTTTTACAGTTTTAACACAAGAGCTACAATAATATCAGGGCGTTTGCATTTACGCTAACCATCCACAGAATGCCAACATCAATATAGTACAGATGAAAGTGTATATATATATATGCGCCTGCATGTGTATATATTCATATATGTTCCCGGATATGCCGAAAACATTTAGATAAATGGACACGTAGGTTTATAGATAGACGTTCAGATATGATGAACATACATGTCAACATATTGATAGATGAATTCATAGATAGATATGCAGATCTACATATGATATGCAGGTTAGTGCTTGTTCGTTATAGACTTTCCATGGAAATTTGAACGGGCAAAACGAAGAACATCTGGCTTCAGGATTTGGAATTATCGTATTAGGATTATTAAGCAAACACATGTTTTAAACCTGGATCACGTTGACACATTTTTGAGCTGGCAAAATATATTTTTACTTTTTCTTTTTTTTTTTTTGCAAATCGTTACAATATTACAAAACATTCCATAAAATTAAACGAAGCTGTTCAGAATTAAGGCTAATAGCTGCATATATATATATATATATATATATATATATATATATATATATATATATATATATATATATATATATATATATATAAAATTGTTTGTAGATCATGAATTGTATCGCAACACAAAGAAGTTTGGAATATTTATTTCATATTAAAAAATCACCATCACACACACGTATATATATATATATATATATATATATATATATATATACAGAGAGAGAGAGATGGGGAGAGAGATGGGGAGAGAGAGGGAGAGAGAGAGAAAGAGACAGAGAGAAATGTCGGCATGAAAAGTAATATTGTTAAACTTAAACATGGAAAAGTAAAGGACTAGCTCTTAAAACTGGAAAAGAAATAGACAAGATACTCTAGTAAAAAATATAATAAACTAGACTACCCGTGACCCGTCGGGTCAGTATGTTACATTAGCTATGGAATTAATGTATGAACGTGACACTTGTGACGTAAAGAAAATAGTTTTTTGTGACATAACAGAAACATTTCTATTAAAGTATATTAAAATGAAAAAAGAATATAGATAGATTTCTATGAGGCGTTCTGTTTATAATTGTTTATTTTTGAAAAAAAAAAAAAAGAAACTTGCAGCCATTGAATTATAAGTGGTTTGCCATACTTATTAGGTAAATGTGCACTGAAAAGATACCATAATACTTACAGTTAAATTCAAATTTTGATATATCTTTTTTAAATGAAATTGTTACTTAAAAGTATAGAATAGTTAAAAACACTTTGCCCATGTAAAGAATGGCTTTTTAAATAGAAAATGAAAATAAAATGTAACTTTTTCATTTATTTTAAACAAACATTCATGACCGATTGTGTCAAATATTTAATTTATATGTTAATACTAAGGTCAATAAAACTAATTAAGACAATGGAGAAATGAACGATGTAAAATAAAGCAGAAAGCATTGTTTATTTGGATAATTTAAACGAGAAAAAAATGGGGACGCTGAAAACGTATACAGTAAAACAATACGTTTTATTGTTGCGTTGATTATTTATTTGTAACCCAGATTAAAAAAAAAACGTATTTTCTGGGTTATTTGTTTATGTTGGTTGTGAAGAAGAAAATGTATGAATGTTTTTTAGAAAGGTGTATTAAAAAATGGAGATTAAATTAAATAAATAAATGGCGATTTGTGTTTATTTGTTTACGCAGTTATGAAAATATGTTTATGTGGGCATGCGTAACCGGAAGTCGTAAACCGGAAAGGGTTGTAATCAGCTGAATTCCTTATAGTACACTGACAAAAAACTTAAACAGATATATAAATAAAAAAACAAAAGGTTATGTAAATGTTTTTAAAAAGACACGTAATCACGTGAGCAGGATGTCTTCCTTCTTTTGACACGATAACAAGTAAAGTTCTTATTTTTTATTATTTATCCATTTATCTATTTTCGAAAGAGTGCTACATGCAAGTGGAGAGGAAAAAAACAGAGTTATGCAAAATTTGTGTCGAAACTTGTCTAAATTTCCGACTTTTTTTTTTTTTTGGCTTTCACTTTTATAAGAACGTGAATTTATGAGGGAATTTATTCGACACAATATGATTCAACTCAAAAAATAAATTAAGGCTAACGTGAATTAAGACTAAAGTTAAGGTGCTAATGTGGACCCTCACCCCCTTTAAAAAACTTTGTTAAACTTTGTGACATATTTATATTCTATGGAGGTCAGGCGCGAACGAACATCCCATAATTTTATTATACCATATTTCTTCAAACTGAAACATAATTATCAATGTATACTTACGCAAATAGATACGAAAAGTCTTTGTTAAAGTTTGTGCCATATTTCCATGGAGTACAGGCGCGAACAACGACCCCACAATTTTATTATACCATCCATATTTAAGTTGAAACATACTTATCAAAGTATATTTATGTACATCTATATCAAAAACACTTGTAAACGTCTTTTCTTCATTTTTTATTCCCATACTTTAGGGGCCTGGCGCGAACGCAGACCCTACAATTTTTATGAACCACCGTTCTGCTACATCAAACATACCCATTCCTGATCCTCGATACATCTTCTCTCATTATATGTAATCAGTTTTGTAAAATAGTCAACCATATAGGAGCCTATTCGTGACCAGACACACACACACACAGACGTTCAGCTTATATATATATATATATATATATATATATATATATATATATTCCCTGTGTTAAATAATATGATCTATAAAGAAATTTCTTTCATAAGGCAAAATAAACATTAAAAAAATTTAGCAACTGCAAACCCATACGAAGTCGCTAGTTCGTATTTTTTCCGTATTTATATATTCTCTTTTTTTATTGCATTTATTATGTTACTATTTATGTTTCCGATATGTATCGAAAATCAATAATCGAACAACTCGATTCAAGAAGGAACAGTCAAATTTTGACGAAAACATCACAAGTGAATTTGAGATATTTTATCGCTGCACGAGCAGAAGGACCCGACGTATAAAAACCAATCGTAGATTCTTTTATAGCACAGATGAACCGTGTTATTTGACTTTTATATTTTCAACCATTATCTAGACTTTCTTTTATAATTATGTGTAAACTGCATGTAATTGAACTAAGTCACTGCATGGTTATCTTCTTCCCGGTTTACCACTAAGGATCCCTGACTAGAGCAGGCAATCAATCGATTTGATTGAAATATTGGCGATTGCATTGATTTCAATATAACTAAAAGTATTGGAAGTGTATAAAAATTCCATTTGTATAAAATTCAATTTCGATCAATTGTCGTCTGCTTGCTAGAATTGCCCGGGCCCTATGTACTGTTCATAACGTGCCCTATGTATTTGGTAGGGAAATGTACACACACATACACACATTTTCACACACACACACACACACACACATATATATATATATATATATATATATATATATATATATATATATATATATATATAAGTGAAAATGTCTGTGTGGGTGTTTGACTGTGAACATTTCTCTACCAAATAACTCTGTCAATTTTCAGTTTACCGACTCGAGATTTGACATAAGTGGTATTGAGATTTTGGAAAACTTTTTTAATCGTTTTTGGCAGAAATGTAGCTGTAAAGAGGTCAATATTCAACGATTTAACCTTTGAAAACTCTACCAAACTCCTCCGCCAATTTTGGGTCTATACACATGAAACTTAAAATGTAGCTTAGTTGGACATGGATCAATACGTTTGATTTGATTCGAGACCCAAAAAATAAATTTTAAGGGGTTAAAATTGGGGTCAAAGAAAATTTGACATCTGCTGTTTCTACCAAATGACTCAGCCAATTTCTGGCCTAAACATGTGAAATTTTATATAAAGGGTTATTCAGAAATAGGGCAAGCTTTTAATTGGTTAGATCGAAAATTTGAGCTTCCAAGGGGTCAAAGTTCAAAAGATTTGACCTTTGCGGTGTCTAGCAAACTATTCAGCCAATTTTGGGTCCAAACATTTGAAATTTATACATAAAGAGTATTTACACATGCGTCGAACATTTTGATCAGTTTTGGAGCGAAAATTTGGCTGCCAAAAGGTCAAAGTTGTAGATTCTACAAAATTTCTTCTACAATTTGTGAGTCTAAAGACTTGAAATTTTAGATATAGGTAACTTGGACGTGGGTAAAACATTTTGTTTTGATTTGAGACCAAAATATTAAATGTTATGGGGATGCAAGTTATAAAAAATCTATGGGGATCCAAGTTATAAAAAGAAAATTACCTCTGCGGTCTCTACAAAATTACTCAGACAGTTTTTGGCCTAAATATTTTAAATCTTTTAAAAAGTGTTTTCACACGTAGGGCAAGTTATGAACAGTACATAGGGCCCGAGCAACGCCGGTCTAAACTGCTAGTATATATATATATATATATATATATATATATATATATATATATATATATATATATATATATTCCTATGAATTAGTTTTTTTTTTGTGTATCAATATTCATATTAAAACCCTTCTTTTCTATTTATTTAAAAATAAAACATATCCTTGTTATATATGGGTAATGGAGTTGATTTCTTCTGCAAAAGGTCTTGCTAATTTGTATATATTTTAAATATTCATTTTAATTAATTCTCTGTTAGTTTTTTACGATTTTCTTATAGATGATCGTCTTTAGTTAAGCATTACGTGTGATTATTTTCAAGCAGATTCATAAATTTATATTTATATTATATATATATATATATATATATATATATATATATATATATATATATTTAGCCAGTAAAATTTAGTTTCCTCGAAGTACATCTAATGAAACAACATGTGTCTACCAAAGAGTGCTCAATGAGTAAACAGAGCAGGTATATGAAATTTATTTATACAAACATTGATGGCTGCATATGTGCATACATGTTTCTGTAATCACCCGTTTATTTCGTTTACAAAGTGAGAATGTAACATGTTACATTCTAACTTTGTAAACGAAATAAGAAAATGTTTTTGTTTGAAATATCAGTTCTTGACGATAATTCTTGGCCTGAAAACATAATCCCCCAACGCGGGTGATTACAGAAACATGTATTCACATATGTAGCTATCAATATTTGTATAAATAAATTTCATATATATATATATATATATATATATATGCGTAAGAAGGGTATAGTAAACACAAACCACTTTCCATATATATTTATGTATGCGTATATACATTTGTTTTAAAATCCCCTACTAAACTTCTCTATCGGTTTTTCGTCTATAGACATGAAACTTAATATAGAGGGTAATCGAACCCGTGCGAAACTTTATATTTGGGTTTTAGCTGGATAAGTTCGGTGCAAAAGTATGAAAATTTTTTAAAAAATGGAATTTACCAGGTGAAAATCGAACGAAAGCATTACGAATGTGGATGCGTTACGTAATAGCTATTGGTTCATGTTTCAATTTTCGCCTTGCAGCAAACATGGCTGTATAGCTCAGTGATTAACGTTAAAGGAAAAAGTAAACTGTAAGCTAAACGTTTTGGTTCGATTCTCGGTAGTGGCGCACAAGTCTTTTTTAAAACTTTTTAAACCATTACTGTAAATTGGGTCCAATATAATAACAAATACAAAATCTGCATTAATAAAAATATCATATTTAAGCGTATGTTACGACCGGGTAATTCCGGGCGGCCTGCTATTGTATATATATATATATATATATATATATATATATATATATATATATGAATTTTGACAATAGATATTAGACATCAATTAATAAACACTCCTGAAATTATAATGTCTTTTTAATTTTTCCAAATTTTAATTGGGCTCAGATTTCCATTTTAAAATTTCAGACTTGCAGTTTAATCGAAGCACACTCATTAGTCACCAATTGATTAAGATTCCTTTATTTCAATTTCTTTTTAAGATCCCTTAATCGCAATTCTTATATAATAGATATGTTTTCGAATAAAAATAGATATAAAATCTCGAATGCTTTTCTTCACAAATAGAAGAAACATTCTTGGTTTAGTAATAGTCTACCTTGTAAGAGAACATAAAATATTGCAACCGTGTTATGTTCAAGGAAATTATGTTACCCATCTCTTATGTGTATTGAAGAGTACGACGTAATCACATTGACACACCGGTTCTCGTTAGAATACCGAAGTAATGTGAGTCTGGTCAGGACCAGATGGGGACCGAATTTGAGAATCTCAGGCGCTGTATGTAGGAGGACGCCGACACCTCCGTGCAACAGTTGCAAAACCTGACGTCGTCATCTCGGGGAAATAAATACATGCGACTGGGGACCGCTTGTGAATTTCATACTCTAATGGAACTTCCTCCTTTAAAGAATGTTGGTTAAATTTGGTAGGGTTAGTGCCGCTTCCATATGTGTCTTTGACACATAGCATGTCCAGTTCACGTTTGAAATAGCATTTTCTCAGTCTGTCAATGAGCCTGGAATAGCATTGTATATTCCAATCATTTCGTCTGTCAGGCATAAGTTCAAAATAAAGAGCCGTAGATAAAATATTAGAAAATTGAAAATTAGAGGCGTAGATCATGTAGACGCATCATAAACTACTTGTTCTTATTTTTGTTAATCTTGTACGTACACTAATTTATTGCTATATCCTGGCGAATTCTTAGCATTCGCTTTGAACTCCGATTATGAATAAATAGATAATTAGGGCGCGAAACTGAATCTGAAGTAGTCGCCAAGATGTGGAGCCATTCTCAAGGACTATGCTGTTTGTTTTCTGTGTGTGTGTGTGTGTGTTTTTTAATATCGACAATTGCTAACAGGAACTTTGAATTCATTCAAGCAGAAAGTTACTTTCAACACTGAAATTAATGACAACTCTCAACGATCAATCTAACGGTGCCGGCTAATCTAATAGACACAGCATGAGAGAGAAAGAAAATGATTGTTTTCCCCTCTCTATAATTTTGAAGAGTCGTTGTGAAATATTTGGAAATATATGATCGGGCCAAATAATACGACAGAAACAGTCTGAATATAACAACGTTTAGATAAAAATCCTAATAATGTATTATTAGTGCAAATGTGGCATCTGTTCGTCCTAGTGTTTCATTAATCATCATCGATTCCTATATTTTCATTAATCATCATCGATTCCTATATTTTAATGCTCAATTTTGTTATATATTCGCTGCAGCCGATTGTCAAATGTTTTGAAAGTCTATATAATTTCTAAAAATCAACTCTCTCTCTCTCTCTCTCTCTTTCTTTCTTTCTCTCCATCTCCAACTCATCGTGTTTCTACAATCTCTTTTATTAACCTAGATCACGTCAAAATTGTCTTGGAAATGTGGGTCAATCTCGCTGACCTAATCTCCGGGGATTCTACGTCCCTACATTTTGACTTCCTTTGACGTCATTCTCGGGCATCCTATCCAGGCATCTGGCCTTCTTTTCTTTTGACGTCATTTTCGGTGACTTGGATTATCCAACAAATTCAGTTTCTTGCCCTACGTTTTTATATAGGGATGATCCAGATTATATTAGATTAGAAGAAGAATAAAAATTGTTTACGCCTAAAAGGATTTATTTTACATTAATAAAAGACAAAACAGATGCAGTGTGATATTTAAAGAAATACAGCACCTTGTCCATAGTTTAAAAGCCAACACAATTATAATTTCCTACACTATTTCAAACTAGTGTATTATGTTTTAATACATGATTCATGATAGTGATGCAACAGAGCGCGGTTGTGAGTATGAGAGCTGTATGCAAATAACTTACCCGTGTACGATGTGAGGTTACAGCAAGGAAAAAGAAAAAAGAATATAAAAAGAAAAACGTGCGCGCAAACCGTGGATCATGTTAAAGACACGGGGGGGGGGAGTTATGTCACAGCCAATATGAGAAGTTAAACGTTGCCGGAAAAAGATGGGGGTATGGCTATTTTGTTCAACCTTGAACATCGAGTTGAATTTCCTTCCTCTTCTTCCTTTCTTATGTTCCTTGTGACTGCGTTTACAACGTGTTTGATCCTTACATATTAACGACTGCAAGGCCTTTTCACAAAAAGAGTTAAAAATGAAGACAAATGGTTACCACGAAATAATGCTGTCGAAATGAAATACTGTAAAACGAACAAAGCCGAAAATAAAAAAAAAAACTTGGAAAAAGTAAAAGGGTTGTACAGCGCTATGAGTAATATCGTTAGTTTTGTATTTTTCTCTTTTCTGCTTTACTTTTGAATTTTTTTCCTGTTCCGTCGGTCATATTTTTAGTTGCTAAAGGATCTTTTGTGGTGACCTCAGTTCACCGTACATATTATCTTTAATGGTCCTAGCATTATGAATCGGTTATATATTATAGTGCTAAGTGACGTATAGATTGTTTTTATTTGTACGCTTTGAAACCGTATCTAATGCTTTTATTTTTTGGTATTTTGTTACTTGGATTCTTATGAATCTAATATCGACCACAGACATAGGTATATTGAAAGGCATTGAAGTTTAAAATTAATGGTTAGAAAAATTGCTTGGTGGTCAAGTAAGACGTTTGACTTAAACGGAATAAGATCCTAAAACTAGAATTCTTACTAAGAAAATATACGCAGCGGTAGAATTGCCACTGTGGTAGAAAAATAACCTTTTAGGTACTTACTATCCTCGAATACAGGAATGGAGGGTATAGATTACAAACAATTTGCCTGTATACGATCCGGTATTTGCCGACAGAATTTGGACAACAAAGCAATTTTCCCAGGAATGGAATGTAAGCCATCAGAAATTAGTGGCTGGGTTTCTAAATGATTCAGTTTACGAACAAAAGCAATTTACAAAAGAGCAGAAATTAGAAGTAATAAGTGGATAAACGGGCTGCAGAAGATAAATAATAAATGTTAACTAGTACTGCGGGATAGTACTAAGATGTGACAAAAAGGGGAAATGTAGTACTCATTGCATATTATGTTAATATCTGATAAAGTCGACGGCGCTGATAATGCTTCCGGCCATTTGTATCAGGTCTCTCGTACAATCTTGCCTAACGGAGGCTGAGCAGTAAACAGACAAAATGAGTTCGTAGATTTAAAAAAAAGCGTTAGAATAACTAGCATTGTCTCAAATAATTTCGCTATATAGAGCTGATCAATTTAGAGAAATTATAAGACAAGGTCAGAGGTTATGCTAACAAGTCTTAACAAAGATTTCGGAGAGGAAGTTTTAACTATAATTTTTTCAAAAACTATTTGAGCAGTAAGCTAGGAAATTAATATTAATGATATGACTGATATGATAAGTAAAAGAATAGAGTGTTTAAGAAAATCCCCACCTTGATGCGGGTCCGGAACTGGGAGCATGCCTTTTTCACAAGCGCCGGCGGGAGCACGGCGAATACACGACGGACAACGGCGATCAGGCTGGCTTTGATGTTTTCGAAAGTAATGGTGGTGATGTCCTCGACGTATGACCGATCGAAGTAGTTAAATCGGTTTAGGTCGGAGGAGGACAAGGGGGTCAGTGAGAGAAGGGTACAAAGTCGTAGCACTCCTTCTGAAGCAAAACCTGAGTCTTTTTAGACTTGTAGATCGACAGCGAGTCCTGCAGCTACACACAGGGTCTACCAGCGACCGCCTGATTGCACCAGAGAGCATCATACTCTTCAGCAAATCCAGGTATACTTTGGTACTGACTTTCCAATTGAAAATAAAACGGTACATCATGATCGAAAGCATAAAGGAAAGTTTGATTAACCTTTATTTGCAAAATTACAAACGCTTTGCATAGATATCTGGAGTGTCATGCTCGAATGTAATGAGTTCGCTTCATTTATATACATTTTACTTACCGCCTTCAAGTCACAACTGACTTTTAAGCTGTTTCGTCATTACGTGTTATGCAAGTAACTTGAACAAAAACGCCTGAAAGATGTCAATATTATCTGACCAAACGAATTAAAAAAAAAATATGGCGACAAAATTTAACCTGATGTCATATGATATCGCTTGTTCCATATTGATAACAAATTCCATACGAGTTCTTTGTAAGTTATATGAGTAATAATAAATTGATTTTTCCTTAAAATGAGTCCTCATCTATAATATTTTACAAAACCAAAATAAAAGAAGAAAATTTTAATGCCTATACAAATTATTTTTTCTCGAATTCCACTCTAGACGCGATCTTTAACATTTACCTTATCGACGTTATGCTCACCAGTATTGTTAGATTCAAAACGTTTCATCCGTCATAGTCGTCAACTTTCTAGGAATGTTATTTTCTTATTTTAAATAAATAACCTTTCGAAATCAGAGAGCAGAGAAACGATGTATTTCCTTTTTCCTTTCTCCATAGTGGGTCTATTTAATGGCGAGACCGTTAGTCCAATCTGTCGAGCGTTGTCATTATTTCAGTGTTGAAAGGAACTTTTCGGTTGGGTGAATTCAAAGTTCCTGTTAACGTTTTTCGAAAACAAAACCAAAAAGAAAACAGCGCAAGTCCTTGAGAATGGCTCCAGATTCTGAAGACTACTTGAAACCCAGTTCCGCCTTAATTAGCTATTTATTATACGGCCTCATTTTATGAAGGGTGGGATTTGCCTTAATCCACAGAGACATCGTATACATTAAGCTATATATAGAAAACTCAGTAATTACACGACATGCGGACAGTGTTAAAGTGGTGATGACATTCAGAATTTAATATTTCTAAATATAAAAAGGGTAAAAAAGCAATTGCGACTTTACTGCTTCATAGTAACATGACTGATCAACGAATAGACAGACAGATATAATCTATTATATCAATCTCACTTGTCTGTTTAAATGTATGTATGTATGTATGTATGTATGTATGTATGTATGTATGTATGTATGTATGTATGTATGTATGACAAAAACTTTTGACAGAGGCAACGGATTTTCACAGGATTGTTCTCGTTTTGAAGATCGACTCTCCGGATGACAAATATCAAAAAATTGGCTAAAAACATTAATAGCTTCACCCTCAACTTGGCACTTTTCTACAAGCAGTGGTCGCTTTGTTTCGCCGATATTTTCGAAAGTTACCCCTTCTTTTCGATTGACTGTACGAAAATACGAACGAACACTTTCATGACTAAAGTTTTTTTTCTTAAAATATCACGTATAGATTAATTTTGTCACTCCTTGCCATTTATTTCTATATAATAGACCAATTAAAAAGAATAATAGTCACCTGGCAAAATTTTGTCCGTCAGTTTCATTTTTCTAAAGTACGGAGAGCTGAAGTGACTTTGAGCCATATAAAAAATACAAAATAGTGCGTAAATAACTTCGCAGTAAATATTTGCTGCCGAACTACAATGTGTCTGTAAAATTATAAAATCATATATGGCCGGACAATGATGTTTAAAATGCAGAGATAATATATTCTTTACACATTGTTATTTTTATTTTATTTTTTATTGGCTCAAAGTCACTTCGTTTGGCCAGAGCCACCACAGCTTATGTAGCATTGCGAAATTTGTCTCGTTTAAAACTATCCGTGTATTTAATGAACTTAAGAGATGGAAAATATTACATTAATAAATATTTAACAAATAAAGCAAATGCTGTGAATGGAATCAAAACAGAGATCTTGAATTCTTAGATTCTACAGACTGAGTTATTTAAACTTTCGAACAAACCAAGCTTAAACAATTACCTAAAAAGTATTCACAGCTTTGGCGTGATTTACTAGTTTTAATGATTCACGTCATGGTTCAAAGCATGAATTTAACCATTCATTTAATCTTGCTACAATATTTCAACCAATCAGAAATTTCATTCTTAATCATTCATTTAATCTTGCTACAATATTTGAACCAATCTGAAATTTCATTCTTAATCATTCATTCAATTTTGCTACAATATTTCAATCAATCAGAAATTTCTTTCTTAATCATTTTTTTAATCTTGCTACAATATTTGAACCAATCTGAAATTTCGTTCTTAATCATTCATTTAATTTTGCTACAATATTTTAACCAATCAGAAATTTCATTCTTAACCATTCATTTAATCTTGCTACAATATTTCAACCAATCTGAAATTTCATTCTTTATCATTCATTCAATTTTGCTACAATATTTCAATCAATCAGAAATTTCTTTCTTAAGCATTCATTTAAGCGAAAATAAACAAAATAAATGAATAAGTAAATATTTTCAATAACAATGTAAATTATTTTAATAGACAAAAAGTATGCTAAACTGTGTATCAGAGTTAAAATCAATTTAAGTATTAATAAATTCTAATATAAGTAAAAATAAACTTTTTTTTCCGAAAATATTGCGATTTTTATAACGTCTTTCTACTTCCACGAAAAATTGTTAACACTTTAGTTAAATGAATTAGATAATAGATAAAAAAAAGAACATACAGTGTTGCCTTGAAATTAAATAAAGCTAACTGAATAACTGAATATGAATCCCAACATTACGAACCTGATAGAAAATTAAGCGGCCAGTTCGAAGGGCTGATATTACAATCTACTCAACTGAAGAAGAGCACTAGTGTCTAGGGATGGAAGCTCCTGGCAACAATAAGTGAGTGACTGTCGTAGTGCACGATCTTGTGAATGATTCACCGCCAGTCAATGGTTTAAATGCGTTACTCGTGAACTTGAAATGAAAAAAAATGTACTGGATCCGTATTGACCTTCCTCCCGATAATGGTAGGATTAGAGACAAGATAGATTTTCATGTGAAGGAAATTCAAGTGCTCCAAAATTAGCACTCGGGAAATATTGCAAAAATACAAGAAAAAAGGATATCTTCTATACTGACAGAAGGCGAAGAAAACTAAGGTGCCGTCCATTCGTTCAGTCTTGAAAGACAAAGGATACCTCATGTAGGGCAACTGCGCGTGTAATTTTGTGGCAAGGGTTGCGCAATTTTCCAACCACACTTTTCCTGAATCGGCACTGCTTGAGTCCAGCGGCATGGAGAAGTTCAGGGCGACTGGAAACAACGCCGAGATAATTGGAGAACACATACAACACCTGGAAGTCCCAAATGGTCCACCACCTGGTTTTTTGCTTAACTTCAGTTATCTGACGAGACCCGGTGTGTTATACGAGAGTATGTCGCATATATATATATATATATATATATATATATATATATATATATATATATATATAACTACTTCATTTACTCACACGAATTTAATATACGAAAGTATAGATTTATGCGTAAACTTTAAGTATTTACTTCAAAAGTGCTCAATACGTAGGTAGAGCTAGTTAGTAATTTATAAAATATATATGGCGAGCCTGACGAATCCTACAGTGGATGAAACGCAGAATATTCAGTGTAGCTTAATCGCCATATATATTTTATAAATTACTATATATATATATATATATATATATATATATATATATATATATATATGTAAAATAAAAATTACAATTAAATTTACCAAAATGATCCAAGATGGTAAAAATTAAAGTATATTATAAATATAAAAGAATTAATACTTATAAAGTTATCTCAGCCAGATGTCAAAGCTCGATAAAACCAAATAGGAGATAGAGCTTATAATACGAGCAAACAGTTGATAAAACATGTTAAAAAACACTTTCAAATGAGTTAAAAACATTTTATCTGAAAAGGAAACACTAGATAAGTGGATAGTCCGTAATCCGCGGAGTTTCGAAGAAATACTTTCCTTCTCATCAGAGGGTAGGAATTAGCAAAATGCGTGATCGGATTTTTCATGCAAAAGTATTTGATGAAACAACAAGTAAGTCAAAGATCTTACTTGATAACAAAAAAAGTGAAGCAGAGGGAATATGGTGAAGAAAAAGGTGATTACACGTGAATATATATATATATGTATATATATACATATGTATACATATATATATGTATATATATGTGTATACATATATATATATACATCTATATATATGTATATATATAAGGTGCAATATACGAACAGATATTATACTTTACTCCTAGTCAAAAAAGAAACAAAAACAAGGAAGACATGCCTTATGCCTTGATTTGGATATGGCTGTTGTTGATAGAATCGGAGGTTGTTTACAATCAAACTAGGACTGCTTTTTCACTGACAGATGACAAAATTGGTAAAGTGTTGTATTAGAAGAGGGACTACACCGTTCACAAAGAACAAAATGCCTCATGTCTTGAAAGAAGTTTTGAATACAGAACTCGAATATGACGATAAACTGTGCCAGCCGCCCCATTGCAGTATTGCCACATCCAATTAGTATCTTCCAAAACAAAAAGCCCCAAGTGAAAGACAACTTTTTTGACGACACACCTGACACGGATTAACTTAAGGCTTAAAACAACCTAGGAAAAATGGGTCTTGATGTTCCAACACCAACTCTCTGTTGTCGTTACAACTGACTCCACCGACGCCGACGCTCCGCCATTGTGTACGGGGCACTTACTTTTTCTAGTGGTAAGATGTGTATCACTTGCGAGTAATTCACCTCATATGTTCCTACTTGAAATGGACGACGATGTCGTGTGAGCCGCTTAAGTGGCAGAGGTTAAACCACTTGATAGAATTGGAGAGTCGCCGGCAACACTCCAAAATAAAATCATTACCTGTAGTTTGCCATTAATTTGGCTCGCTTGAAAACAATTAACAACGGCAATTTACTTTATATGAGAATGAGGAGAATAAGAATACAATTACTTACATACGCACACATTATATATATATATATATATATATATATATATATATATATATATATATATATATATATAAGGATAAAATACAAAAAAAAGAAATGTCATGGAGAGAGAGGATATGAAGAAAAACAAAATGAAAAACAAATTAAACGCAGGGATAAAGCCTCAAAATGAGTGCTATCAGTTTCCTTCGAATCCGAACGAAACCGATATTATTTTCAGAATAGTCATTTAATGTAATGAAAATTTAGTTATAACTAGTTTATTATATTCAAAACATCACATCAAAACACTAGGGTCTTTGGCCTTTTTTCTCCGTTCTACAGCATATGTTCTAGATGGCCTCCATTTAGCTCCGTGCATTTCTTGAGGCGCAGCACGAAGTTGTCCATGACGTTCTTACAGACCGAATTTGTAATGGCTCTCATCTTCTCCCTGGTGGCTTCCTTGAGTTCCGTGATGGTTCTGGGTTTCCTTGCGTAGACTCTGTCCTTTAGATAGCCCCGAAGAAAAAATCGGAGGGGGGGGCTTATGTCCGGCTATGGGGTGCCCACTCAAATTCAGTCTTTAGACTGATCACTCGGTCTCCAAAGTTCTCTTTCAGCCAATCTCGGGACAGGTTTGAGGTGTGAGAACTTGCTCCGTCTTGCTGGAACCAGGACTTTCTCAGGAGAGATGGGTAGATGGTCTTGAGCTTACTCCTGAAGGTTTTGAGGACCTCCACATACCGCTCATTGGTGACTGTCACTGCTGCGCCAGATTCTTCTATGAAGATTGGTCCGATGATGCCCCTGGCCAAGATTGCAGCCCACACCGTAGAGTGCAGGGGCTTGGTGGCTACTTCATTGGGTCTGGAGGACCCCCAGAAGACATTTGTCTTGGAGTTCGCCTTTGCATCAGGATAGAAATGGGCTTCATCTGAGGTCCAAAGAAGGTTAAGGAAACTTGGTGTCTCCTCGATCTTCTCGAGCATCTTGACTGCCATAGCCCTCCTCTGCTTCTTGTCTGAGTCTGTAAGGGTCTGCAGCGTCTGTATTCTGTATGGGTAAGCCCTGATATAGTTCATCAGCACTCTCCTGCAAGTCTCACGGGACATACTGAGGGACTGACTTCGCTTACGCACAGAGCGTTTCGGACTCTGCTGGAGGGACTCTCTAACTCTTTCGACCAGCTCGGCTGTTCGCTCCTTGGGACGTCTCGAGTGGCTTGAACGGTTCTCTCCGGCAGCGTTGAGGTTCTCCACGGTCTCATACTTCTCGAAGTGGTCCACCCAGTTCTGAATTCTGCTTTTGGATGGAGCCTTTTCACATTCGAACTGACGCATGAAACTGTCCTGAGTTTTCTTGTGGTAAATTTTAACACAGTGTATTCTTTGTCGCAGCTCCAACTGGGGTCTTTGGTGTACTCACGTTCGTTGATTCTGCCATGTCCTGTAATATAAGGGCAATCGGTGAATAAGTAATGGAGATATCACATAAAGTGTACACGGGGCCCTTTTTTTGGGGGGGGGGGTCACCCCGTATTTATTTATGTTTTTTGAATTTTACTAATTCATCATTTTAACTCGAGTCGTCAGTTTCACCAAATTATATTGAAAGCAAGTCTCCCGTGAGTGAGGATTAATGATCGTTGTCAGCGAAAAATCAATGGTAAATGGCTATTACGATGACGCAAAATAATTTGCAAAGATTATGGAAAACGGTAGGAATTAATTAAAATCTGTGGAGATTTGTTGTCAACCAGACTCAAGAGAACACCAGCGATTATTATTAGTGAGTAATCTCCGATAATGGCCTGTGTGAAAACTCTTAGTGACTACTACTACTACCACTACTACTACTACTACTACTACTACTACTACTACTAATAATAATAATAATAATAATAATAATAATGTTCTCACAAAAATACTGGGATATGTATAGTTACACTGGAATCTATTGATGTCACCAGAAATGATCGTGTAGAATAGAGGAGAAATAGCACCAGTCAGACCTCCACTAGATGAGTACGGAAGGTACAAGAATCATGTCCAATCGTACTGCCACTTAATTTCAAGTGGGCAATTCCAATCCAAAAGCAAATCCAGCAGCCGTTATCAAATGATTTTACAACGATTATCGAAAGAAGCGGATAATGCTGGAAATCTAGGGAGACTTGCTTTCAATATAATTTGCTAAGACTGACGACTCGAGTAAAAATGATGAATTAGTAAAATTAAAAAAAAATTAAAATCCATCTACACCTTACACTTTAATGACCAGGTGTCAAAGTGTACGTATTTACACACACACACACACACACACACACACACACACACACACATACACAAAGACAAGCTTCTTCTACAACACATAACATAACTCAGTCAGTTGTAATGCAACACCCATCCTTCGTAGAAAAGTATTTGACAAGTGTATATTTGTATACTTAGTATCGATCGCAAATGTAACGAAGGGTAGTTAGATGTCATTTCCTAGCCATATTCAACCTCGCACTTATAATTAATACCAGAATTTCCGAAGTGACTAAACGAAAATAAATATTAACCAAAAAATTTCAGAAAACGGATTTCTTTCTTAAGAGATTTTGACAGTTTCCATTTTAAGGAGTTGCGTATCCAATTACGTGAAAAAGAGGGTTGAGTCGTGTCCTGTTGCTTCGTTTGGTATTGATAATTGCACATGCCATATCTGTGTTAAGCATAAAAACCAACAAAAATGTGTCAATCTATTTAACTGGAAACGAAACCTATTTATTTATGTATTGATGTTCGTATTTTAATTCGGATTCTCCTTACAAACTATTAGTGTCATTTCTAGCGAGCGACGGGGGTATTTAACAACAAGTGCCCTCTCAAATCAAAGTGTAATTTATGTGCAAATATTTGCTCCTATCGCTACTGGAGTTTCCCGAAATCAGGGGACGAATGTTAAAGAGATAGACCATAAGACTATCATGACCACAACCCCCCATACGCACGTACTTTACACTGTCATGGTGGTACATCATACCTCGGTAGTATAGAAAAACGATAGCGAACATCCAGTCATTGAATTTAAAGATGAAACTGTTTTTTTTTTTCAATCGAAGATCCTCAGACTAGCGAAAATTCTATTTCGCAAGCAAGCAGGACAGATCAACGAAAATGCTATTTCAATCTTAATAATTTTAAACCAAAAAAGTTCTCCTCTCAAAATTAGGTAATCTAATGAAAATCTATATAGTTTAAAACTCTGTAGACCGTCCGGGCATGCTTGCTTGAATCTTGTCTTCGACGGTTAGGCGATTCCATCTCTCAAAAAAGTATGTATGTGACCATTAAAAAAAATAGGTCAATAGTTAAAGAATATTTATTTTCCAGTGGCGATTCTTGGGGTATATCATTTTCGGAAATACAATTTTTGACCAAATATCTTTGTAGCATATATTTATTTAGTTTGTGTTAAAATGTGTCACACAGCCTTTTCCCTTACCCAATACTTGAAATCGGATAAAGATGGAGTGTATGTTGGTGTGAACGTTGCAAATAAAGTAAAGAAGAAATAAAAGCAGTTCACTATTCTTCATTACTGTTACATTTTATGCAGATGTTTGGCGATATTTCTTACTGGTCCTTCTTCGGGGTGTCAGTAATATTATATATATATATATATATATATATATATATATATATATATATATATATATATATATATATATATATATATATATATATATATCAGAAACTAAAACGCAGATATTTAATCGCCTGATGAAAGCAGTGGTGTGAGAAAGAAAGAAAAGAATTAGGTTTCGAAAAACTAGTGAGTTTTAAATATTATGTCTACCGATTAGTTATTTCCGTTTTTTTTTAAATAAAAACTGAAAGACAAGCTTAAAGTATTTTCATTTTTTTTTTACTTACATTCTACAAAAGCAAGCGTAAAACTGTGATGTATTACGTTGGGATTCGGATGAGAGTTGAACAGCAAGATGTTTGTTCATATTACATTTAAATTTCTTAATGTTCGTACATCCTAGAACACATGTATATCTGTCCGTTTAAATGTATATATGTATGTATGTATGTATGTATGTATGTATGCATGCATGCATGTATGTATATGTGTTTGTATGTATGTATTTATGTATGTATGTATGCATGCATGTATGTATGTATGTATGCATGCATGTGTGTCTCGCAAAACTTTTGACAGAGGCGACGGATTTTCACGAGATCGATATCACTTTGAAGACGACTCTTTGAACGACAAATATCGAAAAATTGGCCAAAAATATTAATTCCTTCACCCTTAACTCGGTTTTTTCGCTGAAATTTTTTGCAAATCATTAACCCTTCGACGTCGCGTAAAAGACCGCCCGCGACGTCACAACCACTGTAGGCACATCGGTAAGACTTTTTTTTTTCACCCGTTGTTTCTCTAGCGTGTTATGTGTTCGAGCCTGCTTACAATTCCCCCCCCCTTTTTTTTGGCTTAACCAATACTCTTACACACAGCATTTTCTCTTCCGTCACGGGTTCGAGCCTGCCTGTCTGCTTACTACAACTTTTTCTTTTTTGTTTCTTTCTTTTGTTTCTTTTGCTCCACGCACACCTACAAACACCCGGGAAACGCCGGGCACCCAGGCTAGTCGAATTCTAAAGGCTAGCAATTTGAGCAAAGAAGCTATTAGTGACATTGTGCTATTCTATTGCTAGTGGATTATGTTGCGTGTACAGTTCATCGGAGCACATCTCTGTGAAACGCTTGTAAAACAAACGCAACGATGCAACACTGCCAAGATGCGATAAAGGTTAGAGGGTAAGAGCTGTTAAGTTATTGTTTGCACCTTGCTCAAGAGAATCAGTCTATTGATTGGTGCACCAGTCCAGATGTTCAACCATCGCTTTTTTTAATCGTTTTTCATATTCGTTACTAGCTCCCGGCAAACACGGATCATCCGAATTGATATCAATTCTGTTTCTCCTCCTTCTCAAGGGGATTGCTTGGAAGTTATTTATCTTCCTCTCACCACTGGATAATATAACACTAGAGTCAGAAAGTGACAATTGAAAATCCCTCACCCTAGAAGAAGAAAACTTTGGTCTGCAAAAATGCCTGCGAAGCCCGAGTGGCATTCTCAGATTGGGACACCTTAGACGATAAGGAATAAATTAACCCCTACTCAAAGAGAGAATGGAAAGCCTTGGAGGATAGGCCTTCTAGAACTGCACAGTTCCATAGACGTAAACAGGTAATAGGCCATTTCACTAATGATCAAGACTTTGTTATGTTGACACCGGATGAAAAGTTTTATATTATTTTGAACATCCCCATGATGTTAAACGTGAACATATCCGGTCATTATTAACCAAATCTTAAAAGATAATTACATCAACCTGAATTAGAATTGGTCAATCTCCGATCTTTGATAATTAAAATAATTAGCATATTTGTATATATATAAATAGTACTCATCCAAAGACACGTTTTATGAATTAAGGGTATGAGTCCTGAGTGAGTGTTATGTTAATTACTGTTTAACATAACGTACTATTTTCCATGATATTTCATTATAGTTATGAATGTGCGATTGGCCCAGTTGATAAAATCACAGACTATGTAGTTAGCCATGTTAATTTAATATCAAATCTAAGCTCTAGTATTTAATTTTCAAATAACAACATTCACTAATAATTTTACTATAATAAAAATAGTCCACGTAATCATATATAATGAATAGCTGAAAATGTTTTTCCAGTATGAAGTAAACTAATCGATGTTCTTATGTGTGGGAACTCCTAGTAAGAACATAATAATAACAATAATTTACAATGGACATATTTAACTGTTTACACATTGTAACAAACCGAAACAAAACCACAAATTCCTGGAAGTACAAACAGATAAACTAATCCAAGTAAGGGAACTGGACATCATAATAATTAAAAAGAGGAAAAGAAACTGCAAAAGAAACTGTGGATTGTGCATTCAATAGCGTGAAAATCACAGACAGAAAGGCGATACAAATACATGGAGCGTGCATAAGAACTGAAAAAATATAGAACGTAAAGAACATCAATATGATACCAATAATAGTAGGAGCACTAGGAACAATCCCAAAGAAGTTGGAAAAAATATTTTTTTAAATCGTAATCAAAAGGAAAACTGATAATATGCGATATGCTGTAATGGGTGAAACTCATCCACATGAGCAGCAAACGCTAAGCAGTCATATGACAACTGTAAAAATAATTAAAAGAAAACGATAGAGGAACACCACATTGAACAAGAAAACGTAAACCGCAGAATTGTAATTTAATATCCCCACGAAGTGTCGGTATCGCCTGGCATCACCACAAAGTCAAGAAGGGTCAACAGGGATGAAAAGACTAAGGAGAGAAAGCACCAACCTGACATCCACTATATGAATGAGAGAAAACTAGGACCTTGGGCAAGCGTGTTGTCTCCCAAATTGATCGTTGTCAGCGAGAAGTCAATGGGGGAGCGGATGTGATTTTCGAAAGTGGTGGAGAAGGCTGGAAATTTGTGGAGACTTATAGTCACCCAGATGCCACCGGTTTTTGTCAGTGAGTAACCACTGTGAGAACCCCTAGTGAGTTCTACAACTACTACTACTACTACTACTACTACTTCTACTACTGCTGCTAATCATAATAATAATAATAGTAAGAGTAAGAAGAAAAAGAAGAAGAAAGGGGAATATTAAAAATATACAGCGGACGGTAACGATAAAAACAGCTTAAATTTTAAGGAAAACTCTGGAATGTAGAAACTAATCCTTATAAAGTATAAACACTTACGAGCTACATGGAAATTGCGACAGAATTACAACGAAAACATGAAATTACCACCACATAAAATCAAGGAAATTGAAATTGCAAGAAATCCTATAAACTGTGCCCTTAACCAAAATAAAAAAATAAATAAAATACACAAACTCGGCTGATATCAAACAAAATAATCATGAAATTCCAATGGAAATGAAAGGAGCAAGGAAACGGGATTTGGACTGGATGAGTGCAAAAGGGATTTAAGTGACAATGAGCCTTCTTTGGATAGGTCTTTTACCACCCAGATGCCACTGAAAATGAATTATCAGATAGAATTCAATGGTTAACGGCTGTTGCCATTACGCAATTTCATTTACAAATTTTATTGAGAGCTGTTGACTGTACTGAAAATTTAGAGAGAACTACTATCACCTAGATTCCCGGGAAGAGCACACGTCATTAACAGTGACTAATCTCTGAGGATTACCTGGGGTATATCATAACAGCGGAACCTGTGGAAATTCCACAGCCGACTCATTCATATATAATATATTGATGTTGGCATTTTGTAGATATCCAACGTGAATAGCGACGCTCTGATATTATTGTAGCTCGTTTGTTAAAACTGCAAAAGTATTTTCTAAGCTAGCAGAGGCACCCGGCGTATCCCGGTCTTAAAGTACGCTTAATGTGATATTTTAATTCTTGCAGATTTCGTATATATTATTATCGGTTTATTGTTCTATCGATTTGTATATATTATAAAGTTGACATTTTAAAAATAAAAAAATATATATCCATATGACTTGGGTGCATCAGCTTGAATTAAAACCGAAAACAAAACATATGATATATATATATATATGTGTGTGTGTGTGTGTGTGTGTGAGTGTGTGTATACATATATATATATATATATATATATATATATATATATGTGTGTGTGTGTGTGTGTGTGTGTGTGTGTGAGTGTGTGTGTATACATATATATATATATGTGTGTGTGTGTGTGTGTGTATACATATATATATATATATATGTGTGTGTGTGTGTGTGTGTGAGTATGTGTGTATACATATATATATATATATATATAAATATGTGTGTGTGTGTGTGTGTGAGTGTGTGTGTATACATATATATATATATATATATATATATATATATATATATGAGTTGAGTTCATTCAGCTATAATCGAAACCGAAACCGAAACCAAAACGTATGACAATGTTGGTAAAAGTATTTATAAAAAAGTAAATGATTTGAATGCTATCAGTTATAATCGATACCTAAACCAAAACTTATGAATAATTCTTTGTAAAATTATTTATGACAACAAATGGAAGTCCATAGCAAAGGTAAGTGTGACACAGAAAATAAATAATACGCACGCTTTTTTTTTTACATAGGCATCACCACTTATCAAGGCCAAGAGGCCACTCAAAGATAAGGGCTAAAGAGTGTACAGTAGAAATTGGACAATATAGTAATCATTAGTAATGAAAATTTGGTAAATTTGATAACTTATATATAACGGCTCATCAAGAACTTATTTACGTTAGACTTGAACACAACCATATAGTAGTCAGCCGGAAAGCAGGAAAACGGAAGACAATTCCACAGGCGTGCAGTTCTAAGAAAGAAGCTTTGTTCATGGAATCTACGTGTAGGTTTAGGCACAGATAAAGAGTGGGGGGAAATATTGATAGTGTGTACAGCTAGACGAGTGTTTCTTGGGAAAGTTTGGCGAGAGGGGACCATAGATTGAGGCTCAGTTGAACACCTTCCATGAAAATAACGATAAAGCAGAGACAAACTCGCAACATCTCTTCTGTGAGATAGAGGTTGCAAGGAAGAGAAAAGGACATCTCCTACGAGGCTACGAAGTCTATTTTGAACTCTATCAAGGCAGGACAAGTCCTTTCTAGCAGCTCCTGTCCAGATATGGCAGCAATATTCCATCCTTGGACGTACCTGGCTCTTATATAGATAGAGAAAGCATCAGCAGTGAGATATTTACCGGATCGATAGAAAGATTCCACCATTTTTCCAGCGGCCTTGGCAACAGATTTGATGTACGTGTTCCATTTAAGAACAGGAGTAAAGGTCAAGCCCAGATGATTGTCAAAACTTGAGGCCTCCTGAAGAATTTATGCCAGATGTGAATCAGAATGTTGATGATGAGAGAAGCTTGGTTTTAGATGCATTAAAAGTAACCAGCGACTCCTTTCCCCATTGTACTACGTGCTCAAGATCAGAGGAGAGAGAATTGGAGAGAACTTGGTCGTTTACTGTCTTAGATGTGCTACCATAAATGGTAGTGTCGTCAGCATAAATGTCTACAAATGATATAAGGATGTGATTTGGAAGATCATCAATGTAGATCAGGAAAAGAGTTGGGCCCAGGATGGACCCCTGAGGGACACCGGCATTAATACTGTGAGCTTCTGATTTTTGCTCCTCAACTACTACTCTTATGAACCTATCAGAAAGAAATCATTTAAAATGAGAAGACATTTCCAGCTATACCATAGCTAGAGATCTTATGAAGTAAACCTTTATGCCATACCCTATCAAAGGCCTTAGATATGTCAAGAGCAATTGCCCTAGAAAGGTGGCCTCTGTCGAGAGATTTGCTAATCCTATGAGATATAGCTGTAAGCACATCTGCTGCAGATCTAGCAGAACGGAAACCATATTGAGTGTCACTAAGAAGGTTATTTTTGTTGAGATGGTTGATTACTTCTGTATTTAACACAGATTCCAACAACTTACTCATGACGCACAGAAGACTTATTGACCTGTACTGAGAGGGGGATGAGCGATCACCTGAATTCTTAAATACAGGGCATACTGATGAAATTTTCCAGGGAGATGGGAAACTATTCTCTTTAAGACAACGTTTAAACAGTTTTGTAAGTATGGGCGCTAGTTCAGGTTGAAGTTTTTTGAGTGCTATAATTGGAATACCGTCAGGGCCAGTTGCTTTACTGTTTCGGCTGAAATGATAGTACTCCTATAAATTCGTTTTTCTTTTGTGTGTATTGATATGCATATTAAAAAAAAACTCTCTTTTCTATTTATTTGAAAAAAAATACAATTGATATGCAAAAGATCTAGCTAATTTGCATATTTTTTTAAACATTCATTTTAATTAATTCCCTATTAGTTTAATTTAGTGTTCTTATGGGATGATAACCGAGAGTTAACTATTATGCGTAATTATATTCATGCAGATATTTTACTTGATTTATACTTGCATAATATTTGCGTAAAAAGCTTACAGTGAACATAAAATTATTTCCATATATATTTATGTATACGTATATATTTTTGTTTAATCTATCTATCTATCTATCTATCTATCTGTATCTACATATCTATAAAAGTTAACGTGTCTGTGTGTCTGTGTACATTTCGCTATGCAATAACTCTGTCAATTTTAGTCTACAATCTCGAAATTTGATATACAGGGTACTAAGATTATGGAAAATCGATGTGATCTATTCTCGGCCAGAAATTTGGCTGTTAAGGTGTCCAAATTCAACAATTTGTCCTTTGAGAACTCTGCCAAACTCCTCCGACAATTTTCGGTCTATACACTTGAAATTTTACATAAAGCTTCCTTGGACATGGATCTAACTAATAACTTGATTTTAGTAAAAAAAAAAAATAGATGTAAAGGGGTCATAATAGGGGTCACAATTTAAAAAAAGAATTGACGGTTTTTTCTGTTCTGTTTTTTTTTTTTTTTTTTTTTTTTGCTCAGAATATACCTCCAAACACCTGGATAACGCCTGAGACCCATGCTAGTATATCTATAAAAGTGAACGTGTCTGTGTGTCTGTGTGCATTTTCCTACGCAAGAACTCTGTCAATTTTAAGTCTACAGACTTTTAATTTGATATACAGGGTACTGAGATTTGGGAAAATCTTTGGGATCGGTTTTTGGCCAGAAATTTGGCTGTTAAGGCGTCAACGTTCAACGATTTTTCGTTTGAGAACTCTACCAAACTCCTCCGACAATTTGGGCTCTAAACACAGAAATTTAAGATACAGATTACTTGGACATGGATCAAACTTAATAACTTGATTTGAGCCCCGAAACAATAAATACCAAGGGGTCATAATAGGTGTCAAAGTTAAAACAATTGACTGTTTTTTTTGTTGTTGTTTGTTTTGTTTTGTTTTTGCTCAGCATACACCTTCAAACACCCGCGCAACCATGCTAGTATATATATATATATATATATATATATATATATATATATATATATATATATATATATATATATATATATATTCATAAGTTTTTATTTCGGTTGCGATTCGAGCTAATGCACCCTAGTCATATGGATATATTATTTTATTTTTCAAATCGTAACTTATAAAACCTATAAAAGTCGATAGAACATTAACTCTATAATAATATATACAAAATCTGCAAGAATTAAATATCATATTTAAGCGTATAATATATAAAAGCGTATAATATATATCATATTTAAGCGTATAATATATAAAAGCATATAATATATATCATATTTAAGCGTATAATATATAAAAGCGTATAATATATAAAAATCGATAGAACATTAACTCTATCATAATATATACGAAATCTGCAAGAACTAAAATATTATATTTAAACATACTTTACGGCCGGGCTTTACCGGGCGTCTCTGCTAGCTTAGATAAATACTTTTGCAGTTTTAACAAAAAAAGCTACAATCATATCAGATCGTCTCAATTTACACGGAACATCTGCAGAATTTCAACATTGATATATTACATATGAATAAGTTCTATGTCGAATTTCCACAGGTCCCGCTAGTTATTATTTCCTCTTCACATTTATTGTTTTCTTTTTTAAATTATTCAGTATTTCTTATTCATCATCCTTTCATTAAAACCTCTTTCTTGACCTATTCTTAAACCATACTTATCTTCTTGTTCTACTTCTTAGTCTTATTAATTTTCTTCTTTTTCTGCTTTTTCTTCTTTTTGTCAGCCCTTCTCTCTCTCTCTCTCTCTCTCTCTCTCTCTCTCTCTCTCTCTCTCTCTCTCTCTCTCTCTCTCTCTCTCTCTCTTAACCTTTCTGTCTCCATTCGTGGTTTTATTCCAAATTAGGAGTATTTGAGTTGTCCGAAGCCACTTTATACTTGCGAAGACAGCCAAATCATATTTGGGTGGCGAAAAACTCGCCCCGGGAAAACTCGTCTCGGAAAAACTCGTCTCCGGAAAACTCGACCCCGGAAAATAGACTATAGCCCCCCCCCCCCCCTAATATTTAAAAAAAATATTTTTACTTGTTTAATGTTTTTGTTTTTTTTAATAAAATCGATTTTCTAAGTGTCCGTTTTCTACCTAACTGGATAGTTCTTAGTGGTTTCACTTATTTTAAAGCGTTTATTATGTCCATACAAAGTTAATTACAATTTTTTTTTGCTCATTATTTTAACGATGTTTTTGGGAGTCATAAAAACAATAAAAAACAAAACAAAAAAATTAAAAACCAGGGAGCGATTCGATTCTTCGTTACATTTTTGTTTTGGTCTTTTGATTATGATAGTTTTTTTGTTGTTATGTTTTTGTTTTCTCTAATACCAAATGCACTCATGCCTTATTTAAAATTATAATTTTATCAGTTATCAACATTTATTGTCGTTCTGTCAAATTTTGCAAAAATTAACTAATAAATTAAAAGCGAAATATTTTTTGACGCGAGAGATGCCATGTGCTAACAATTTCTCGTTAACTCATTTTTAATTTTTTTAATTTTCACTTCACAATTCTAAAATACATAATTAAAATAAAAAGTAATAACTAAATAATTTTATTAATCAATTTTATTGAAAACTCCGCTATCGTTTATCAAGAATCTTTTTAATTTCATTTTTTGTTGGTTGTTTTTCGGAGGGAGATATAGTTTTTACCCCCCCCTCTCTAAATTATGTTTAAAAAAATATTAAAATTTATTATTTTCTTTTTAAAACCAAATCTCCCTCAGTAATTTCTTTAATTTTCTATTTTCTAGCGATTATCAAGACCCCTAAGATGTGATATACCGGACATTATTTCTCGTTCTCACGTAACACTCGACATGTTTTTTGTTTGTTTTCTGTGTGTTTTTTTTCTTTACCGAATAAACGATTCCAAATAAATTAAACAACAAACAACATAGTCGGCGAGGTTGGTTGGTTGGTTGTTTTTGTTTTACGGCATATCAACCCTTTTCGGGTTATTTAATGCCAAATCCAAAGATTTTGAAGAAAATCTTTTTTAATAGAATATATATATATATGTATTGTTTTCACATCGGTTTCTATTTAACCCATAGTTGGGACCCTAACAGATACTACCACTCTGGGTCAGAGTGAACCAGGGAGCAATGGTAATTAAAGGGTTGCTCCACACTCCCCAAAGCCCACAAGTTGGGGCCTCACCACTGGATATGGTTTAAGGTCATATCCAGGACCCCCATTGAGGGACATTTACTCTCTGCAGGGGGGCAGTCGGCGTATTCTAATGCTCCACCGACAGGGCCAAGTCGGCGAGGTAGAAAAATCGATTTTACCCTTTTATAGACAACAGTATATAAGTAAATTCTTTTTATATTAATATAAAAAAATATGTGGTCTTGTTTACAAACATAATAAACGCTTTAAAATAAGTGAAACCACTAAAAACTTAGCCAGTTAGGTAGAAAATGAACACTTAGAAAATCGATTTTATTTAAAAAAAAAAAAAAATTAAACAAGTAAAAATATTTTTTTTTAAATATTATGGGGGAGCTATAGTCTATTTTAAAAAACAATATCTCCTTCAAGAACGATCTTAAAATGTGTTTTCAATCGATATTTATTCAATAAGGGACCAGTTTTCCTACCTAGCGAAAGGGTACGAGTTTTCCGGGGTCGAGTTTTCTGGAGACGAGTTTTCCTAAATTCTCATATTTGAGGATGTGCGCAGAATAATATCGGTTAGGATTATGACATAAAACTGTACTTAGCTATACACACGTAGCAATGTCCATCAAAACATTTAAAGATATCAAGGATTGGTAGCAAAAATAATATATATAAATGACACTAAAATGGTTGATAGATGAAAAAACAAAACAAACACATTATTTCTGTTTCTCTTTTACTCTTTTTCAAATTACCATTGACATCTTTTGTTTTTGCTTTTCTTGCTTGCTAGCTTTCTTTATTTTCATTCTTCTTCTCGTATATATTTTCGGTTATTGTGGCGTAATTCGCCAGCGAACCTGTTTAAAGAAGTAGATACTTCAATGTTCATTGGCCCCTTTGAGACGACTGTCGCCTACTCGTAGAAATTGAGGGGTAATCGCTTAAAGATGAGAAACAATTGACGGCCAGCCAAGAGCCGGCGTCAGTTTGAGAGAGTCACAGTATATTAGTTGGATTCACTTAACACAAATACACACACTTAACCAACAAACCTGGCGATCAGGATATAAAAAAAAAACAGTGCATGAACTAAGAATTTTTTTTATTGTTTTGTGATTTTTGTTTTATTTTTTATCAATAGCAGAATTATTTTTAAAATATAATCGGTTCTTTCGCAAAGCGATATATAATAATAATAATAATAATAATAATAATAATAATAATAATAATAATAATGATTATTATTATTATTATTATTTTTATTATGATTATTATGAGTATTATTATTATGACTATTACTACAATTATTATTATTATTATGATTATTATTATGATTATTATTATGATTATTATTATTGTTATGATTATTATTATTATTATTATTACTATTATTACTATTATTATTATTATTACTATGTAGTAGCATTATTATTATTATTATTATTATTATTATTATTATTATTATTATTATTATTATTATTGGTTAAAGGGTTAATGATTCCCAACTCGCATTTAGGTAAAAACGCATTTTCGTATATATAATTCATTCAAAAAGTATCGCATAGCAAAACAAAAAACATCTCGCTCTCCCTCTTACTATATATATATATATATATATATATATATATATATATATATAGTTTTGTTAATATATTTATATTATTATAATTATATAGAGAGATTTTTAAAATATAATTATAGACACACACACACACATATATATATATATATATATATATATATATATATATATATATATATATATATATATATACTAGCAAAAGTACCCGTCGTTGACTGGGGTCAACAGAGCCTACAGAAAATGGACTATGCTTTATGAAAGTATCATAGGTTATGAAAAGGAAGGGTTGTAAATTTGGGTTGAATATGGGGGTATCAAAACTAAAGCAAAATATGATGAAAGTAAGAATAAAATAGATAAACCCCATAATTTATTATACCATACCTGTTCACATTTAAACACTTATCACAATATTCTGTGGATCTATATCAAAAACAAAAAAAAACTTGTTAAATTTTGTGATGTATATTTCCATTCTATGGATATCAGGTGCTAGCGAACGCCCCATAATTTTATTATACCATATTTCTTCAAACTCAAACATAATTATCAAAGTATACTTACGCAGGTAGATATAAAAAGTCTTTATTAAAATGTGTGCCTATTTCCATTCTATAGAGGCAAGGCGCGAACGCAGACCCATCAATTTTATTATACCATCCCTATTTAAGTGAAAACATACTTATCAAAATATTCTTATGTACATCTATATGAAAAACATTTGTAAACGCTTTTTTTAATTTTTTAATTTTTTATTTCCATACTTTGTGAACCAGGCGCGAACGCAGACCCCACAATTTTAATGAACCACTGTTCTGCCAGATCAAACATACCCATTCCTGTGCCTTGATACATCTTCTATCATTATATGTAATCAATTTTTTTTTAAAATAGTCAACCATATAGGAGCCTATTCGTGATCAGACACACACAGACATTCAGCTTTCAGTTATAAAATATATATATGGCGGTTAAGCTACACTGAATATTCCGCGTTTGAGCACTGTTGAAGTAAATACTTAAAGTTTAAGCATAAATTTATACTTTCGTATATTAATTTATGTCAGTAAATGAAGTAGTTATATTCCCTATTTATTTATTAGATTTGGGTTTTAGCCCGGGAAGATAGGTGAAAAATGTGAACATTAAAAAAAATGAAATTTGCCAGGTGAAGGTCAAATGCCACCATAACGAACGTATAACGTAGTAGCTATTGGTCCATCTTTTAATTTTTAGCCTCGCAGTAAATGTGTCTACATGGCCCAGTCATTGGCGGCAGAGGCAAAAGTAAGTCGTAATTTGAAGTTTTGGTTTCGATTCACGGTGGTGTCCTATGAGTCTTACTTTATTATTATTATTATTTTTTTTACTTTTTAAACCATTACTATATATTGCGTCCACTCTATCTATCTATATATATATATATATATATATATATATATATATATATATATATATATATATATATAAAAGTTTACGTGTCTGTCTGTGTGTCTCTATGTCTGTCAATCTGTGTACATTTCCCTTCGCAATAACTCTGTCAATTTTTAGTCTAGAGACTCGAAATTTGATATACAGTGTAGTGAGAGGGGAGAAAATCTTTGTAATCCGTTTTCGGGCAGAAATTTGGCTGTTAAGGGGTCAAAGTCTAACGATTTGACCTTTGAGAACTCTACCAAACTCCTCCGACAATTTTGGATCGAAACTCTTGAAATTTTGGATATAGGTTCCTTTGACATGGATCTAACTAAATAACTTGATTTGAGCCATAAACAATAAATGTGTAGGGGTCCTAATAGGGGCCAAAATTTAAAAAAATCTACCTCTGCGGTCTCTGCCAAATTACTCAGACAATTTCTGGTCTAAACATTTGAAATTTTACATAAAGGGTATTCCGTGATAGGGCAAGCTTTTTAATCGGTTCGGGTCGAAAATTTGATTTATCTATACATATAAAAGCGCAAATGTGTGTATGCATGTATGTATATATGTATGTATGCATATTCACTTTTTGTGTATGTCTGTAAAAGGCTTTTTTTCCGAGAAGCGGTCGGTCGGCTTACAATGTCTTAAAACTTTTTATATCACATATAAATCATAATATCTACGAGTTAACAACGGAGGTTGCTTGTCTATTTAATTTGCTCGACTTCGGAAAGATAAATATTCAATATTTTTCGCTCGTCGAATGTGGATTAGGCTTTTTCGTATAATAAAAGCGACACTAATTCTGGCGGCATTTTTCCGGTCGCGATCGCCGGAAATGTCCGAAAGCAATCAGATTTGATCAATGTGGAAATATTTCCTTATATTATACAATTGCTATTTAATTTGGACAATCCCCTTTTTATGAGGAGCTGCCCCCCCCCAACATATTGGGAAAACAAAAATAAAGAAAGCGTTCCCGCAGTAACTAAAATACTGTCCGGCAGTCAAAGTTGACCTCATTAAGTCTATCAAACGTGCACCTGCCAATTCTAAATAGTTAAATAAATTCAAACGTCTTTTCGGTAGTATTTCGGGATGCCCAATGGTTAACGTCGCACTTTTTTTTTCACACTTTAATTTCCAACTTCGCCTCAAGGTTTCGGGTTCGATCCTCATACTTACCTACCAAAACTTTGTTTTTATTTTATACCCCCCCACGGAGTTTTGATTTACCCAAAACTACAGAGATTTCCAAACACCCGGGCAACGCCAGCCCTCCCCCTCCCCGTAGTACTTGAATAAATAAATTCAAATATGTGTCAGTATCTGTTTGTTGGCCGAGCGAGTAACGTGTCAGGTTTTTTGCACACTTTCTTTTTCACCTTCGCCTCAAGGCTTCGGGTTCGATCCTAACTACTTACCAAAATTGTTTTTTTTAACCCACCCCACCCCAACACAAACATCCGGGCAATGATTTTTTTAAAAGAAGTTTTAACATTGTTTTATATATATATATATATATATATATATATATATATATATATATATATATATAAACAGGGTTCTTACTTCGCTTATTCTTTTGTTTTGATCCCCCTCGCCTAATACGCACACCTTTAAACACCCGCGCAACGCCGGGTACCCCCACTAGTGAATATATAAATCTATTTATATATGTTTGCATGTTTGCCTTATATTTTCGATAGAGATGACGGATTTTCCCAAGATTAGTATTGTCTTGAAGCTCGACTCTTCAGACGACAAATACCGAAAACTTAGCTAAAAACAGTAATTTCTTCACCCTTAACCGTGCACTTTTCTACAGGGAGGGGTCGCTTTTTTCGCTGATATTTTCCAAAGTGATCCCCTCTTTTCGATTGTCTAGCCTTAATTTAAAACTAAGTCACTTCCAGTTTGATGGCGGTCGTAACAGCAAAGACGTAACGTTTTCCCCCGTTCTTTTCCTCCTTCGTGGTACGGGTTCGAGCTCGGCTTCCTACTACAATTTATTTTTTTGCTCAACACACTACTCCAAATACCCAGGCAACGCTGGGCACCTGTGCTAGTCTATATATTTGCATATATCTAAAAAATTGAACGTGTATGTGTGTGTATCTGAGTGTCTCTGTGTGTACATTTTCCTACGCAATAGCTCTGTCAATTTGTAGTCTACAGACTCGAAATTTTATATACAGTGTACTGAGATTTGGGAAAATACATGTGATTGGGTTTCGGCCAGAAATTTGGCTGTTAGGGGTCAAAGTTCAACGATTTGACCTTTGAGAACTCTACCAAACTCTTCCAATAATTTTTAGTCTAAACACTTGAAATTTTAGCTATAGGTTTATTTGACATGGATCTAACTTAATATCTCTTGCTGAGCCCAAAACAATAAATTTTAAGGGGTGTAAATAGGGGTCAAAATTAAAAAAATTGATCGTTGTTTTTTGTTTTTTTTGCTTAACATACACCTCCAAACACCCGGGCAACGCCGGACACCCATGCTAGTATATCTATAAAAGTGAACGTGTCTGTGTGTCTGTGTACATTTTCCCTCGCAATAACTATGTTAATTTTAAGTCTATAGACGCAAAATTTGATATATAGGATACTGAGATTTGGGGAAAATCTATGTGATCGATTTTCGGCCAAAAATTTGTCTGTTAAGGGGACAAAGTTCAACGATTTGACTTTTGAGAACTCTATCAAACTCCTCCGACAATTTTGGATCTAAGCCCTTGAAATTTTAAATATAGGTTCCTTGGACATGGCTCTAACTTAATAACTTGATTTGAACCAAAAACAATAAATTTTACGGGGTCATAATAGGGGACAAAGTTTAAAAAAATTGACCTCTGCGGTCTCTACCAAAGTACTCAAACAATTTCTAGTCTAAACATTTGAAATTCTTCATAAAGAGTATTCAAAGATATGGCAGGTTTTTTCGTCGGTTTGGGTCGAGCGTTTTTAGTTACCAATATATAAATGTATGTATGTATGTATGTTTGCATCACTGCCCAACACTTTCGACAGAGGCGATGGATTTTCAGATCGTTTTGAATTTCGACCGTTCAGACGACAAATAACGAAAAATTGGCTAAAAACATTAATATCTTCATCTTCAACTGGGCGCTTTTCTACAGAGGGTGGGGTCGCTTTTTTAGCCGATATTCTTGAAAGTCATCCTCTCCTTTCGATTGTCTGGCCTTAATTTTAAAAAATGTCACCACCGGTTTGGCGGTGGTCGTAACAGCATAGGCATCGGGGTTTTCCCCGTTCTTTTTCTCCTTTGCGGTACGGGTTCAAGCCTGCCTTCCTACTATCACTTTTTTTTTAACATAACAGCCAAACATCCGGGCAACGCCGGGCTGAAATGCTAGTATATCTATAAAAGAGAACGTGTCTGTATGTATCTGTATGTCTGTGTGTCTGTGTGTGTATGTGTGTACATTTCCCTACGCAATAACTCTGTCAATCTTTAGTCTACAGACTCGAAATTTGATATACAGGTACTGAGATAGGAAAAATCTTTGTAATCCGTTTTCGGCCAGAAATTTGGTTGTTCAGGGGTCAAATTTGAACGAATTGACCTTTGAGCACTCTACCAAACTCCTCCGACAATTGTGTGTATAAACAATTGAAATTTTAGATATAGCTTCCTTGGACATTGATCTAACTTATAACTTGATTTGAGCCCAAAACAATAAAATTTTAAAGGGGCATAAAAGGGGTCAAAGTTAAAAAAATTACTGCTTTTTTTTTTTTGCTCAACATACACCTCCAAACACTTGCGCAACGCCGGGCTGAAATGTAAGTTTTATAAAAAGTCGTTGTATCATTGTGTTTCCTTTGCTTAGAATACACTTTGATCTTGGCTAAAAGGCCAAAATTGGTATTTTTTACGACCTAAACCAGCGTACTTTACGCCATAAATAGAAACCAAAATCTCCTTTTTTTGTACTAATACGTTTTAATAGCATGGAAATATAATATCTATGAAAGAAGGAGTTAAAATAAAAACAACAAAAATTAACATTTTAGAGTGGGGATCACTTTTCTATATAAACTTTGCGTAAACGAGACATCCAATCGTTATCATTTTTTCAAGTTTGGTGGCAGGCGTGAGAAGGAAGCAACGAGGGCGGGTTAGGGTTAGGGTAAAAAAAATCTAGCCATTTTAAAAACACGTACAAACACTTCAAACTTTTGTGGGAGACCTTAACATTTATGATTCCACAATTTTCACTTTTAAAGATTTGCCTTGAAAAGCTCTCACCATTAAATAGTAATTACTTATTATTTCCTGATGTATTTTACGGCTGTTATCACAGAAAATAAACAAAGTAGATCTGCACAATGCACCCCTTGTATTTTTCTCTTTTGTCTTATTTCAGTTTTTGTTTGT